>NC_041222.1:36442622-36444044 GCF_002837175.3 Physeter macrocephalus
AAACAATCCCATTTACCATCACATCAGAAAGAATAAAATACCTAGGAATAAACCTACCAAAGAAGGCAAAAGACCTCTACTCTGAAAACTATAAGACACTGATGAAAGAAATGGGAGATGACACAGATGGAAGGTTATACCATATTCTTAGATTGGAAGAATCAATACTGTCAAAATGACTATATTACCCAAGGCAATCTACAGATTCAATGTAATCCCTATCAAATTACCAATGGCATTTTTCACAGAACTAGAACAAAAAAATCCTGAAATTGATATGGAAACAGAAAAGACAATGGCCCCAAAAGACCCCAAATAGCCAAAGCTATCCTGAGAAAGAAAAATGGAGCTGGAGGAATCAAATGCCCTGACTTCAGACTATACTACAGAGCTACAGTAATCAAAGCAGTATGGTACTGGCCCCAAAACAGAAATATAGATTAACAGAACAGTACAGAAAGCCCAGAAATAAACTCACGCACTTATGGTCAATTAATATACAGCAAAGGAGGCAAGAATATACAATGGAGAAAGACAGCCTCTCAATAAGTGGTTCTGGGAAAACTGGACAGCTACATGTAAAAGAATGAAATTAGAACACTGTCTAACACCATACAAAAAAATAAACTTGAAATGGATCAAATACCTAAATGTAAGGCCAGACACTATAAAACTCTTAGAGGAAAACACAGGCAGAACACTCTTTGATATAAATCACAGCAATATCTTTTTTGATCCACCTCCTAGAGTGATGAAAATAGAAATAAAAATAAACAAATGGGACCTAACGAAACTTAAAAGCTTCAGCACAGCAAAGGAAAACATAAACAAAACAAAAAGACAACCACAGAATGGAAGAAAATATTTCCAAACGAAGCAACCAACAAGGGATTAATCTTCAAAATATAAAAACAGCTCACACAGCTTTATGCCAAAAAAACAAACAACCAAATCAAAGAATGGGCAGAAGATCTAAACAGACATTTCTGCAAAGAAGATACACAGATGGGCAAAAAGCACATGAAAAAATGCTCAGCATCACTAATTATCAGAGAAATGCAAATCAAAACTACAATGAGGTATCACCGCATACTGGCCAGAATGGCCATCATCAAAAAGTCTACAATAAATGCTGGAGAGGGTGTGGAGAAAAAGGAACCTTCCTAGACTGTTGGTGGGAATGTAAATTGGTCCAAGCACTATGGAGAACAGTATGGAGGTTGCTTAAAAAACTAAAAATAGAATTAACATATGAGCTAGCAATCCCACTCCTGGGCATATATCCAGAGAAAAACATAAACTGAAAGGATACATGCACCCCAATGTTCATTGCAGCACTATTTACAATAGCCAAGACATGGAAGCAACCTAAATGTCCATCGACAGAGGAATGGATAAAGAAGATGTGGTACATATATACAA
>NC_041222.1:36448978-36459559 GCF_002837175.3 Physeter macrocephalus
GACACTATAAAACTCTTAGAGGAAAACACAGGCAGAACACTCTTTGATATAAATCACAGCAATATCTTTTTTGATCCACCTCCTAGAGTGATGAAAATAGAAATAAAAATAAACAAATGGGACCTAACGAAACTTAAAAGCTTCAGCACAGCAAAGGAAAACATAAACAAAACAAAAAGACAACCACAGAATGGAAGAAAATATTTCCAAACGAAGCAACCAACAAGGGATTAATCTTCAAAATATAAAAACAGCTCACACAGCTTTATGCCAAAAAAACAAACAACCAAATCAAAGAATGGGCAGAAGATCTAAACAGACATTTCTGCAAAGAAGATACACAGATGGGCAAAAAGCACATGAAAAAATGCTCAGCATCACTAATTATCAGAGAAATGCAAATCAAAACTACAATGAGGTATCACCGCATACTGGCCAGAATGGCCATCATCAAAAAGTCTACAATAAATGCTGGAGAGGGTGTGGAGAAAAAGGAACCTTCCTAGACTGTTGGTGGGAATGTAAATTGGTCCAAGCACTATGGAGAACAGTATGGAGGTTGCTTAAAAAACTAAAAATAGAATTAACATATGAGCTAGCAATCCCACTCCTGGGCATATATCCAGAGAAAAACATAAACTGAAAGGATACATGCACCCCAATGTTCATTGCAGCACTATTTACAATAGCCAAGACATGGAAGCAACCTAAATGTCCATCGACAGAGGAATGGATAAAGAAGATGTGGTACATATATACAATGGAATATTACTCAGCCATATAAAAGAATGAAATAATGCCATTTGCAGCAACATGGATGGACCTAGAGATTATCACAGTAAGTGAAGTAAGTCAGAGAAAGACAAATATCATATGGTATCACTCATATGTGGAATCTAATTTTAAAAAAGAAAAGAAACAAACAAACTTATTTACAAAACAGAAACAGACTTACAGATATCAAAAAAAACCTTATGGTTACCAAAGGGGAAATGTGGAGGGGAGGGATAAATCAGGAGTTTTTGATGAAAACACATACTACTACGTATAAGACAGATAACTAACAAGGACCTACTGTATAGCACAGGGAACTCTACTCAATATTCTGTGATAACCTATATGAGAAAAGAATCTAAAATAGAATTAATATATGTATATGTATAAGTGAATCACTTTGCTCTACACCTGAAACTAACACATTTAAAAACTACTCCAATACAATTTATAAAATAAAAATAAAACTTAGAATAAAAATTAAAATTCAATAAAATTTGTGTCTCTCTTCCAGACTACACTGCAAGTCAACAAATACTTAACATACATTAAGAGATTACTATACTATTATATATTATATATAATATAGTATTATATCCAATATATTATAATATATAATATATCCTGTAGTTGTGAAGATAAGAATCTTACAATTATATCTTATGTATTACAATTATATATGTATATATAAAATTTTTCTCATAGTTATCCTGTGAAGATAAGAATGTTACAACACTTTTTAAAACATTAAGCCATTACTTTAATGTCAACCTACAGGATATCCCACAATTTCTGTGATTCTGCTTTCAGAGATCTTCATTTACTAGTAAACCAGGAGCCTCAAGAAGTGGATATGGCCTCTGCAAAGCACTGGCTTGGGAAGCAGTCTGTGGCTCTGCTTTTGTTGGTGCTGCTACAAACTAGTTAATGAGACCTGGGCCCATCACAGAGAAAGGCTTCTCTGGATCTTGTTTTTAAAAGGAGGCGGCCGATTTGGTAAAGTCCGCACTTGATCAAGATGCTGGCCGGGACCTGCGATAGACTTGGCCAGGCTGCTCTTCCCTCTACTCCCCTCAGTCTATCCGCTGCCTGACCCCCTTTCCTTTGTCAGGAATCGGGTACATCTGAAGGAGGACAGTGTAAGAGATTACATGGTGGCTGTGTGCGAGACAGCATACATATGAGGCACTTAAGGCGGGGGCCTCTTACAGGCAAAATCTCCAATCTAAACAGCAAAATAATCTGCTCACTTCTGTAGTTCCATATTCAAATATCTTTCACACCTCTAAAAATTAAAAAATACCCAAGGGGCCTTTATAGCTCTGTGATCTTAGATCACTTTCTGGGCCTTAGTTTCTTCATCTATAAAATGAGAGGGTTAGACTCATTAGAAAACTTCTGAGTCACACTCCTCCCCAATTTTACATGAAACATATTTATTGCTTACCTATTATGTTCAAATCTATGGACATACTTTATATGCAGACAATCTCAGGCTTCTTTCCTAGTCATCTGCTAAAGTTTGCCTGAGTCGATGCTATCTTTCTCATATGAATATCTGAAACATCTCAAATGGCGTGACATTTCTCAACTTGCAAAATTATCCAATTTAAGATAATTTGCACCTTTTTACTAACAAAAAAGTCATTTCACCCACAAATGAGGATAACTGGTTGCATTTTGCAAGAGAAACAATAACAGCTTTTGCCACCTTGTCTGGCTGTTGAAAAATTAAACCCTATAGTACATGAGAGAATTAGATTACTCCTGGAGAAAATATCATTTGCACTGGAAACTGTCTATGCCACTAGTTCCAAATTCTGTCAAATTGCCACCTTCTCAACAGCACATAGAGAAATGGATCAACAACTGTAACACCAAATGGGAAGTTAGAAATTATGTGTAACACCCATTAAATAGGTGACATTTTTGTGGTGGTATTTATTTGTGGCAGGCTGAATAATGGCTCCCAGAATATCCAGATCTTAATCCCCAGAAGCTGTGAATGTTGCTTTATATGGCAAATGGAATTTCACAGATGTGATTAATCATGTGATGGCGAGATTGTCCTGGATGAGCCAGTAATCACAAGTGTCCTTATAAAAGGTGGACAGAGGAGATTTGCTGATGGAAGAGTTAGAGTGATGTGGCCTCAAGCCCAGGAAAGACAAGTAATACCACGGAATGCAGGCAGCCTCCAGAAGCTGGAATAGGTAAGGAACAGACTCCAGAAGGAACCAACCCTGCCAGCACCTTGATTTTAATCCTGTAAAACTAACTTTAGATGTCTGACCTGTATGAGAATAAATTTGTGTTGTTTTAAGCTACTTAGTTTGTGGTAATTTGTTACATCAGAAAGAACAAACTAATGCATTCTTTTTCAGGCTTACTTATTTATTTAACAGTTTGATTTCAGGAGAAAGAATGACAAGGATCTTTAGGGCCATAAGTAGTCATGTGCCTGAACATTCTTTGGTTCGTAAGGTTTCTCAGGGAAATCTCTTTCCAATACAGTACAGAAGGAGATACTGATGGTGGTTACCCACTCTTAGAAACAAGAAGAGTAGCAGGATGGGGAGGTGGACATGAATAAGTCAGCTCAGGCTGCCATAACAAAATTCCATAGGCTGAGTGGCTTAAACAACAGAAATCTCTTTTCTCCCAGTTTTGGAGGCTAGGAAGTCCAATATGAGAGGTCTGGCCAATTTAGTTCCTGGGGAGGACTCTCTTCCCAGCTTGGAGTTGGCTGCTATCTTTCTGTGTATTCCCATGACCTCGTCTTTATGAATATACAGAGAGACACTTGCTCTCTCTCTGTCTCTTCTTAAAAGGACACTACTTCCACATGAAGGGTCCCGCCCTTATGATGTCATCTAACCCTAATTACTTTCCAAAGGCCCCATCTCCAAATACCATTGCTTTGGTGTTAGGGCTTCAACATATGCATTTGGGGGTGGGAATTCGCATTTCAGTCTACAGCAGCAGGTAACTGTAATAACTATGGAAGTTCTCTCTTTTCGGAAATGTTTATAATGTGGACTGGAAAACATCAAGCAGTTAACATCAATGAATTATTGGAAATTAAAATATTTATAGCATCTGAGTTTGAGAAGTCTTCCCTCCAAAGATGAACAATTGAAAATATTTTTTATATTTCATTTGAATTCAGAAGATGCATTTAGAGATAAAACACTACGAGACACACAGCCCTTGTCCACTTCATGTGAACACAAGTTAGATGTATGGATGCATAACCTCTCTTTGTAAATGAAGTTGGTTTGGTGATTGCCTTCTGTAAATGCATGTGTTCTTCTTTGGACATAACACATAAGCATGTGAAAATGTACAAAGAGAGTGCTCTCTTCCAAAATGATTAACCTGGTCATTGAAGTATTTCTTTAAACCTCAAGAATCCCACGGTTAAAGAAAAAATTGTTAGTAGCTCCTGATAAAAGAATCATCTATTCCATGGGTACACATGAGTAAAGATGGTAAGAAAGCTTGGATCATTGCTTCCTGCAGAATGGTCTTTGGTAGTAGTATCTCAGTCAGTTTATAGATATACATGAATATAGAGTGTTGTCAGATGAGAGTGAACACATGAAGCTGTCTTCAGAAAGTCCCGGACTTCCTTTCTCTTATCTAATGATCTCCAGTCACAAGACATTTCACTGAAGTTCGAACCTTCTGATAGAAGACAAAATTGTATGTAGATTTTTACAGAATAATTAAGAAAGAAAGAAGTGTAAAATATTCCCTAAGTCTTAAACACTTTCTTCCAGATAGTCTATAGTATAAGGCTATGCAATCTGAGTTGTGTGTGTGAATATATACATTTCAGGTATAAATATTTTATATATCTATATATCTCTCTCTATATAGATACAGATATTTCAATGGATCAAATAAACTGTCTAGCCTTAGCAGAAGGGACGTTAGGAAAGATGCCATTTCAGAGATTATAGGGAATCTGGTCAACGTGGAAGGAAAGACAAAGGTCCACTGCTGCTGAGAGAGGATTTTTTGCAGCAACATTATACTCTTTGATGAAATGTGGGCCTTTTGAAGGCAATTATTAAATCTCTTTCTCAGAGAGGCTCCACTTGACAACCCCTGCTGCAGACATTTTTCAGGGCTCGTCTATCTTCTCATAGGTATATTGGTGCCTAGCACAGTGTGCATATATTCACAGGAAGTGTTCAGGTGAGCCTCTCAGACCACCCTCAGTTGGGTTGACTCCAACATCAGTACTACTCAATAGAAATATAATGTGAGCTACATATATAATTGTAAATTTTTCCATAGCCACATTACCAAAAAAGGTAAAAAGAAACAGGTGGAATTAATTTTGATAATACAATTTAACACAGTATATATTGAAAGTGTTATTTCACCATGTAATCAATATTAAGAATATTAATGAGGTATTTTACATCATTTTTTGTACTAAGTCTTTGAAATCAGGTATATATTTTATACTTCAGACTAGCCAAATTTCAGGAGCTCAGTAGCCACCTGTGGCTACACACTACCATATTGAGCAGCTGCTCTGGATAAAATACCATAGATATCTGACTTTCCCTTACCAGGTTGTTGGGATATGAGTAGGACATGGATATTTGTCTGTTTTATTGACCAGTGTAGTTCAAGCGCATAGTAGGTACTCACTGAAAGTGCACACTTACTTTTTCAGGTGTGAGAGTTCCTGCTTTAGTTTCTGGGTGTTCCAGGTTCAGTGTAGTTCAAGCGCATAGTAGGTACTCACTGAAATGAAAGTGCACACTTACTTTTTCAGGTGTGAGAGTTCCTGCTTTAGTTTCTGGGTGTTCCAGGTTTCTCACATTGTCACCTGCCTTCCACGTACCCATCCCCCGCCTCCATTCTGCCACTTGGCTCCACAACAAATGTCTCTCAATCATGCTCCACCACTTGTAACTATTATGCCAGCCCCAGCCCAGGCTCTTTCCACTCCATGCTCCTTTCCCCCTTCCCTTTCCTCTTGTGACATGCTGCTGTGAGGTTTTGAAAGGCTATTCCCAGAAATTGGCAATCAGATCCCATAGCTAACCATAGGGCACAGATTACCTCTCATTCTAATTTCAGGGAACGTCCAGCTGCGGGGTCAGCTCCCTTTTCAGCATATGCTGAGAGGTGCTGGTCAGAAGAACCTGACCTCACATTCCCTCTCTTCCCCCATATAGAAGAAGGCTTATAGGAAGCAAGAAGTCATCTTATAGGAAAGAGAGAATTTATAAAATAGCAACCATCTTCTTGCCCTCTCTTCCTATGTATGTGTCTCGCTATCTTTCTATGTATCTATCATACCATGTAGTACTTATGGTATAATAATGCCTTGCACTGGTAGAGGATTTTATTTTTATCATAACTGTGTACTTTCACATTTGTTATCTCATTTGATCCTCATAAAAATCTTGTGACCTAACATATTAGTTTTCTTCCTTTCTTTTTTCAGGTTATGAAACTGAAGTCCTTGAATAAGAGCAACCGACATCATTGGTTTAACTATCCCTTCTAGGACTGTATTCCATAGCTCAGGGTTGTACTGTCCAAATTGGTAGCCACTAGCCTCATGTGACTATTTAAAGTTAATTAATATTAGAGAAATGCAAATCAAAACTACAATGAGATACCACCTCACACTGGTCAGAATGGCCATCATTAAAAAGTCTACAAATAACAAGTGCTGGAGAGGGTGTGGAGAAAAGGGAACTCTCCTACATTGTTGGTGGGAATGTAAATTGGTGCAGCCACTATGGAAAACAGTATGGCATTTCCTCAAAAAACTAAAAATAGAGCAACCATATGATCCAGCAAGGCCACTCCTGGGCATGTATCTGGACAAAACTATAATTCATAAAGAAATATGGTTGGCTTCCCTGGTGGCACATTGGTTAAGAATCCACCTGCCAATGCAGGGGACACAAGTTCGATCCCTGGTCCAGGAAGATCTCACATGCCACAGAGCAACTAAGCCCGTGCACCACAACTACTGAGCCCGCGTTGCCACAACTACTGAAGGCTGTGTGCCTAGAGCCCATGCTCTGCAACAAGAGAAACCACCCAATGAGAAGCCCATGCACTGCAACAAAGAGTAGCCACTGCTCGCTGCAACTAGAGAAAGCCTGCATACAGCAACGAAGACCCAATGCAGCCAAAAATAAATAAATAAATAAATTCATGAAAAAAAAAGAAACATGCACCCCAGTGTTCACAGCAGTACTATTCACAATAGCCAAGACATGGAAACAACCTAAATGTCCATCGACAGATGAATGGATAAAGAAGATGTGCTACTTATATACAATGGAATACTACTTAGCCATAGAAAAGAATGAAATAATGCCATTTGCAGCAGGTTGGACCTAGAGATTATCATATTAAGTGAAATAAGCCAGAAAGAGAAAGACAAAAACCATATATCACTTATATGTAGAATCTAAATATGACACAAATGAACATATCTAGAAAACAGAAACAGACTCATAGATATAGAGAGCAGATTTGTGATTGTCAAGGGTGAGGGAGGGTGTGAGAGGGAAGGATTGGGAGTTTGGGATTAGCAGATGCAAACTATTACATACAGAACAGATAAACAACAAGGTCCTACTGTATAGCACAGGGAACTATATTCAATACCCTGTGATAAAATACAATGGAAAAGTATATATATGTATAACTGAATCACATTGCTGTACAGCAGAAATTAACACAACACTGTAAATCAACTATACTTCAATAAAATTTAAAAAATAAAGTTAATTAATACTAAATAAAGTGGAAAGTTCAGTTCCTCAGCTGTGATAGTCACATGTAGATAGTGGCTACCCTATCTGACAGCACAGATATAGAGCATTTCTAAAATTGTAAAAAGTTCTATTGAACAGCGCTGGCTTAAAGAGTTAAGGAAAGAGTTTCCTAGCCCTAACCTCCTTCAAAGGATCAAACGTCTCTTCTGCCATCCTGGTTCCTACACTTTCAGCTTCACAATAGAGCTGGCCTGCAGTAGGCATGCCCTGGGCTCCACAGTTTGATGTGATCTTCAATCAGATGACATTTTAGATGAATCCATCATTGTTAAGGCATCACTCACCAGTGAGGAGAAGAAGCCTGGAGCAGTTCCAGTCCTCTTTGGATGATGCTGAAGTTGAACCTGAGATTTATAGAATTCACTGAAACTCCATCCAGGCACTAACATCAGGTTTATGTGACAATGTAGACAAAGAGATTACTCTCTAAGTAGCTGTCTGATTGAGGCTTGGAATTGCTCTTCCAAGATAGTAGCCATAACTAAGAGGGATTTTCAAACTATTTCTTCTGCATACTTGGGTGGTTTTTCAGAGGAATCAGTTTGACAATAATAAATGTTTACTTCACGTTACAATTATTTCTTTAGCTGAATAGGATCCAAGAAACATAGGGCATAGACAGGCAAAAAACCCCAGAAAAACTGTGAAGTAAGCAACCTCATTTCTTCAATAAATATTTATTTTTTTAAAATTTATTTATTATTTTTGGCTGTGTTGGGTCTTCGTTTCTGTGCGAGGGCTTTCTCTAGTTGTGGCAAGCAGGGGCCACTCTTCATTGTGGTGCACAGGCCTCTCACTGTCGCAGCCTTTCTTGTTGCAGAGCACAGGCTCCAGACGCGCAGGCTCAGCAGTTGTGGCTCACGGGCCCAGTTGCTCTGCGGCATGTGGGATCTTTCCAGACCAGGCTCAAACCCGTGTCCCCTATATCAGCAGGCAGATTCTCAACCACTGCGCCACCAGGGAAGCCCAATAAATATTTATTAAGACAACTATGAGGCAGACCCTATGCTAATTTCTATGAGGATACAAAGAAACATAGGACCTGGTCCCTGTCCTTACGGTGCTTAAAGGTAATTAGGGAGATTGAAATAATCAGTCATAATAATAGTTTCCCTTTATGGAACACTTATTCCATCCCACAAACTATGCTGACCATTTTATTTCACTTAAGGCTCCTTGCAGTCCTAGGAGGTAAATAACCAGACAACTGTCAAAGCAGAGATAAAACAGGATTTAAGAAGATACCAAGAATCCCAGCCTCTCCTGTGTCTAAGGGTGGAGATAGCAGGCCATAGGAACAGACCTCACTATTCAGAATAAAGCCATCTAAGTGGCCACTCAGTTTTAAAAATTACAGTGTTACAAATTTTTTTTTTTTTTACTTGATCAGTACTCCCACTCCTCTAGGTCCTTGGTATACAAAGCTGGTCCTAGGAAGAGATGGCCCAATTTACATAAGAAGTTCAAAGTTCTTCTTCTGAGGAAGGACAAATACCAGCTACCCTTCCCGTCTCTTCTCTCTGAGATTTGAATTATGGTGGTTCATCAGGGTGGACTAAGTGGGTCCCAGCCAAGACCCTGTGGTTGGTGACCTGGACCAGAGATAGGTGTCTATGTATCTGGTCAGGGTAAGAGGCCAAAAATTATGCATGGTTGTTAATGGAAATGCCAGGGTCATGATACCTTTGCTTTGGGGCCCAAATTTTCAGTTTCTAGAACAGGGGAAAGCAGGTAAGTGAAGACATTTATAATAGGTATTAGCTGAATAGAGTCTCTGGGGTTATTCAGAAGTAATAGATTTTGCCTACAGATTTTGTTGAACTCAGTATTTCCCAAAGTTATTTAGTTATTTAGAAGGAGAGAGGTAGATAGATTCAAGATATTTTCTTAAAGGCAAAGTCTATAGAACTAAACTACATTCTTGGGTATGGAAAGTAACAGAAAGAGAAACGACAAAAATAATACCCAAGGTTCTGATTTGTGGAACAGGTTACATGGGCATGAAATGCACTGAGGTAAGCACACTGGAAGAGGGCCAAGTCTGGGGGACAGCGGGGAAAGCAGAATATGAGGTCAGTTTTAGAAAGGTTCTATTGAACTGTGTTTGAAACGTCCAATAGAAGCGTTAAGTAGGCAGTTGGCTAGTCGAGTTGGGGATGGGGAGAGGTGTGGACTTAAGATAGAATCTTAGAGGATATGTGCCTGTAGGTGGAGATGGAAGCTATGGGAGTATAAGAGGGCTTAGGGAAAGAATATAACATAAGAAGAAAAGAGGGGCCAGAGATGAGGACCTTGGAGGAACTCTAATATTAAAAAACCTGACCTTGGAGAATATGCGAGCAACAGAGCCTGAGAAGGAATGGTCTGAACAGGACAGGGTGTCTTGGAAGCAAAGAGTGGTGAAGTATTTTCAAACAATTAAGATAGCAAACAATATGATATCAAAGATGGTTTCTAGCTCTGAAATTTTATGCTTCAGTATTTTAGAAAATACTATGAAAATTTCTATTCTATAGTTGTGTTTTAAATATCACTCAGCACAATGAATGTAGATAGTCAAGAAACACCTTGATATTTGACACTTGTAGTTTGACATTTGCATAGTGCTTCCACATACACTATTATCTTGGCTCTCACACATCTAAGGAAGAATGAGGAATATTTCTTTAAGTTATTTCCCAATAAGAAACTGAAGTTCAGAAAATTAAGTGTTTTGCCCAAGGTTATGTAACTAGGAGAGATATTCTGATTTCTTGGCCAATTAATTTTCTTTCTCTTCTACACCATTTCTTCATATATAGTGTAGTATTATTGCACCCAGTCTCTTTTGAAATTTAAGAAATTGTAACTGTTTGACATGTAAATATTTGTATATATTTCTAAAGCTCATATCTTACCAATCTTTTTTTTTTTTTTTTTTTTTTGTGGTACGTGGGCCTCTCACTGTTGTGGCCTCTCCCGTTGCGGAGCACAGGCTCCG
>NC_041222.1:36459633-36520707 GCF_002837175.3 Physeter macrocephalus
CCACGGCTCACGGGCCCAGCCGCTCCGCGGCATGTGGGATCTTCCCGGACTGGGGCACGAACCCGTGTCGCCTGCATTGGAAGGCGGATTCTCAACCACTGCGCCACCAGGGAAGCCCTAGCTTACCAATCTTAAAGCTGAATTGGAGTGGGGCTGAAAATAAATTTTTAAAAATCATTACTATCTAAAATTAAGAAATTCACCTGGATTAAAATAACTATTTTTTAAACTTAAAAATAAAAATTTATTTATTCGGCTGAGTCAGGTCTTAGTTGTGGCATGTGGGATCTTTTGTTGCATTGAGCAGGCTTCTCTGTAGTTGTGGCGTGAGCGCTCAGTAGCCCCGAGGCATGTGGGATCTTAGTTCCTCCACCAGGGATCGAACCTGGGTCCCCTGTGTTGGAGGCAGATTCTTAACCACTGGACCACCAGGGAAGTCCCAACTATTTTTTTTTTTTAAAGAATAGTCTCTTTTTACTTATATTACTGATCAGTTCAGTACTTTCATTCTGTTAATTTATTGCCATGGAAATATGTGCCAGGTTATAAGCTGTTAGACCAAACCTACAGTTGTTCAATGGTGAGTTCCCCTTTGAAGATGACTGCAATCAATGTAACCAACTGAAAGTTTGATTTATGGCACTAATTTAGTTACTAATTTTGAACTCAAAGCCAATCTCATAGGTAAATTAAAAAGTAAAACAAGTTTTTCCTACAGGAAAAAAATGCTTGCTAAGATTAGCAACAAAAGTGAATGCAACATACATAAAAATCAATAGTGGTTTAAGAAATAATTCTCTTGGCTTTAATCATAATCTGTTAAGGGCATTGCAAGAAACTCTGCTCAGAAGGTATTGAGGAGAACAACTTAGTAAGCTACCACTTACATCAAATGTTGTACATACTGTCTTGGAAGCCAGTTCAGTTCATTAAAACAATAAGCTGCCATCTTTATTTCAGAAATTGATGATTAAATAAAGCTGTCAAATTTTACTCATATTGTATAACAACTGTCTGGTACTTCAAAATATTTTGAAATCTCATATCTTATATCTTGACATTTATTTTTCTTTAGTTTTCCTTGGGTGACTTTATAGTCACCAAATGATACTCCCTCTCCTCCAGCCTGATAGCATAGAATCTCCTCCCACCCTTCCCTTCCAACACTCACAGCTGCCTTGGAACACCCCTCTTCCTTGCCCCCAACACACTGCTTTCAGAATTTAGCATTAGCTTATTATGCTGTCTGCTTCCTTGTTCACACACAGACTAATTAGAAGTAATCTCCTCTAAGTCCACCTGGACTGGCAATGTTTTATGTTTTTTTAAAATTTAATTTAATTTAATTTTTATACAGTAGGTTCTTATTAGTCATCAATTTTATACACATCAGTGTATACATGTCAATCCCAATCGCCCAACTCATCACACCAACACCCACACCCCCCGCGTCTTTCCCCCCTTGGTGTGTCTCTGTTTTTTATCTACCTTTGGACTCAGAACTGTTCCATTTTCACAGAGGAACTCCCTTGTGTTACCTCTTTTTAGTGGCACACACCCCCTTGCTCTTGTCCCTGTCCCCTGGAAACCACTAATCTATTCTCCATCTCTACAGTATACAATCCTGTGTTTTCTCATCTTTGCATCCACATTACTTAGTATAAGTGCCTGGCACTCAAGTATTGAATAAATATTTGCTGAATGAATGAATGGAAACATGTTAAATGTTCCCTTTTAAAGTTGAAGACATAAAAAGTAGAATAGTTCATATTCATTAACAAAATTCTGATTGCTCGTAAATTATGATTAAGGTTACAAAATAATTAAAATCATTTATACTAACATGTTAAAAAATAATGTTTTCTGAGGGTATAAATGAAGTCTACAGAATAGTGAGCAAGATGAGGTTAAAACATAGCTATGACCTCCCTCAAGGGCTTGCTAATTGTGTTACACAGGAAGTGTTATCCTGGCACTTCACAATGGGCAATTTCTCAGCTCATGCACTAATCAGGAAGTGACTGTGACCAAAGGAGTTTAAAAGGCCCACCCTTTCCTGTACCACTACAGAGACAACTGGAGCAGGTCTTTGAAGAGAGATTAGACCAAGTCCAAAAGCCTAGATGTTCACTGTCATTTCTGGAGTCAAATATTCCAGGGGTCCTCAAGGATAGAGATTTCATAGAGGAAACCTCGGGCAAGTTGATAAGTATGTCACGTCTCACACAAGCCGCAAAAACCACATAGAGGACCATTAGCTGAACCTAAATGCTGCAAGGAGAAAATGGACTAGGCCAGCATCCTCAAATTGGGGTACACAAAGATTTTCCAAGGGTTTTGCAGGCACAGATTTAGATGTTAAATTTTAGGCTTTCAACATCCATATATGCACTTTCCTAAAATTTCAGTAGCTGAAATTGAGTCTGAGTTCACAGTAGATTTTCTCTCAGTTGACAAAACAAAGGCATTTCTTCTCATTCATCCAAAAATCTTTCCCGGTATATAGAAATCTCAAGAGTGCCAACTAAAGGAGGAGGCTTGCTAAGGATGGATCAAGTCCCCATTACCTGGTAAGATGTCCTGTCTTATACATACTGCATCACTCTTAAGGGTGAAGCTTGTTCTTGGAAAGTGGCTATGTTTGTCCTTGTTGGAATACTCAGAAATCAGATATGTGATAGAGTATGGTAGTAGTGATAAATTTATGTAAGTCCCTGACTACTGAGATTGCATAACTCTGAGGGAAGGTCCCATAAGAGCAAAGCAAAGTGGTAGAAAATATTGAACACTGCAAACAGCTTTAAAAAATATCTAAAAGCAAATTCATTTCAACTACTCAGCATACTTAATCTTAGACATATATAGTTAGCTGAGAACAAAAAGCACCTTCCAACAGCCAAAGCAGTATAGACTGGCGTTATGGATTCTTTTAAATATAACTAGGATATTTCCCAGTACTATCTAGATTTTTAAGACACGGTGGGTAAAATCCATGGATGAAACTTGTGTGTGATTTCTTTAAAATTCTGATGTGTTATTTAATGGTAATTATTATATTATCAAAAATATGTTTCAAAATGTTTATTTCAAATATAGTAAGCTATTTTATCTCATGTAATATTTAGAATTTCCATTTCCTATTAACAAAAAAGAGGCTAGCCAGTTATCTAATTTTTAGCAGGATATGCTTTTTCATTAAGTACATAAGTAAAGTTTGTTTACAATGTCTAATGAATAAGTAGTTATTTCTGATTTTTAAAATGTGATTCTTATTACTCCTAAAAGCCAAGGATCAAAATATATTTACTGAATTTCATGCCTTTATTTTAATCATACTTCTTGCTTCACAAAGAACACAATTTTAGCAACATTTTACATTTTCATGAGGTAGAAAATGAGTAATAGGACATTGATTTATTATCTTAAAACTTATTAGAGAATGGATGTATTAATTACATTAGCTCTATAATAGTTTAATCCTGAATAATTTTAATAATATATTTTGCAAGATGTAGTCTATTATTCTGTATCTATTAAAAAAACATATTCCCTGAAATACATAATAATATGCTTATTGCAATTGAAAAATAGAATCAGACTTTTTCTGATGGAAAATAGATTTTATATGACTGATAGGTAGAAAATAAGGGTCAGCCTTCCTAACTAAGTTATATGGCAGAGAATTCTCATAACCTGAATAGCAAAATCTGTAGCTCCAGGGTTTTGATGAAAGTATATTTAAAGCTTGTGATTAAATAAAAGTATTTTATCAGAAAGTAATGCAACTGCAAAGTATACTAAGGTTCACAATATTATGCTATTTCTCAATTTGAAGTTAAACATGATGCCTTTAAATTGAAGAGTAACAAGTATAATTAATAACAATTCTCTAAATTTGCATAAAGACTATATTTCCTGACATATAAAACGTAAATGACTCAAATGTCTAACTCATAAAGAAAATTTTGCAATTCAAATGGCTTCCAATTTTTCACATTACACAAAATCAAAGAAGGATCCAATTAAATTGTACATCATATATATTATCTTTAAAAAAACTTTTGATGATAGAGCATTGTGTTTATTTTGGTTTATAACCAGGAAGGAGTTTTAAAAAATCAAGTGACACAGATTTTTAAAAGAAAACATAATATTCATACCATATATGTGTGAACATGGTTTCTCAGGGCTTACATTTCCAGAAGTAAATAATGGATAAAGAATCAATGGTGACCCTATTTGATTTTGGCAATAAGCTATTTTCATCCAAAGATACATGTACTAATTGAGAAAAAAAATTTCTCTCATTGGAGGGCACTTAGACTAAAATTCTACTTCCTATATTTTACTTACTAAAATTTGTAAAATATAACTGTTGTTTAGATCAAATATTTACAAATAATAATTGTAATGACAACTTATTCCAGAAATAATTTGATCACATGAAGACTTAAGGTCACAGGAAATTAAACCAATTTGAAATCTTTATATATACATTTTGTTTTACAGTTGTTTGATCCCGTGATTAATGAAAGACTTTCAACATTACATTTATATAAAATTATGTCAAGGAAGTAGAGTGAAAATTTGAAAAACCCAAAGAGGAAATAAAGCAATGATTAAATTTTTCAATTGATAATATAAAGCTTCCTCATGTATTTTTTAAAAAGTATGATTGTAGTGTTGAATTGACTTAGAATCCATAAGATGAGAGCTAGGGCCATGGAAGGAGGTGTTAGTCTGGCCTGGGGAGAGAGAAAAACCATGGAGAAGAGGCAGCCACTGTCAGAGATCCTTCTAGAAGCACAGAAAAATGGGAGGAGGGATGCCCTAGCTTCTTTCTTCCTCCTGCTGCCTATTTTATTGGCTGAATCTAGCCCCGAGCTAGCTGGCAAGGAAGCTTGAGAAATATAGTTTCAGGAGAAGGGCATCGAATAGATCAAGAGCCAACAAACAAATGACATTACACAAGTTAAAGTTTGAAGACAACTGGTTGAAGCCGAAGCCCCCACTATGGGAAATTAAGAATTAGCTCCTTTTTATGAGCCACTCCATACACTTTCCATATTCTCCTCGTCCCAATATAGTTATATCATAATTATGATCATATCAATAGCCAACGCTAACATTACTATGTTTAACAAATGTTTTACATCTGAGCCATGCAGTATACTGAACACATTTTTTCCCGTGTATCTAATATTAAAAACAAAAAAAATCCAGATATACACAGTAGTATAGTAAACCTCTAGGTACCCAGTGCCCAGCCACAATAATCACAACCTCATGGCCACTCTTATTTTATCAATGTTCCACTTCATATCACATTTTTTTTTTGGTGGGGAGGGGGTAAATTCCAGACTAGTAATTGTCTTTTGTTAATTTTTTATTGTTTATCATTAATTCATCCCAAACTCTCCACCAGTTGTTCAAATCCCTTCTCAAGGCATTCAGATATACTGGTTATTCTACCAGTTTTAAAGAAGGCTTTCCTGGGACCTTCTCACCTGCTCCAATCTGGACAGGTTTCTCTCTCTGTCTGGTATACATTATTATTCTGGGATCTTTAACTTTTTCTCCTCACCCTGCTCTCTGAATTTCAAGTCTTCCTTTTTATGTATGTATGAGTATGTATGAATTTGATTTTCCAATTAATTTTGATAGTGCTCATCTTTCAGATGCCTGGTGAAAAAAGAGGTAGGTATGGTAAACTTTTTGAGACATTGTGTTTGAAAATGTCACTCTACTCTCATTCTCAACTAATAAATAGAGTGATCATATATAGAATTTTGGGTTGGAAAATATTCTTCCTCAAATCTCTAAGGCATTTGTCCATTGTCTCCGAGCTTCCAGTGTTGCTGTTGAGAAGTCCCCAAGCCAACTTTTTTTTAACATCTTTATTGGAGTATAACTGTTTTACAATAGTGTGTTAGTTTCTCCTTTACAACAGAGTGAATCAGTTATACATATACATATGGCTCAAGTCCATGCTCTAATAGGTCTGTGTTTTATTCCCGTCCTACCGGTAAAGTCTTCATGACATTTTTTTTCCTTAGATTCCATATATATGTGTTAGCATACGATATTTTTTTGGTCCTCTTGACTTACTTCACTCTGTATGACAGACTCCAGTTCTATCCACCTCATTACAAATAACTCCGTTTCATTTCTTTTTGTGGCTGAGTAATATTCCATCGTATATATGTGCCACATCTTCTTTATCCATTCATCTGTTGATGGACACTTAACATGCTTCCATGTCCTGGCTATCGTAAATAGAGCTGCAATGAACATTTTGGTACATGACTCTTTTTGAATTATGGTTTTCTCAGGGTATATGCCAGGTAGTGGGATTGCGGGTTCGTATGGTAGTTCTATTTGTAGTTTTTTAGGGAAACTCCATAGTGTTCTCCATTGTGGCTGTATCAATTGACATTCCCAGCAGCAGTGCAAGAGTGTTCCCTTTTCTGCACACCCTCTACAGCATTTATTGTTTCTAGAGTTTTTGATGATGGCCATTCTGACCGGTGTGAGATGATACCTCATTGTAGTTTGGGTTGGCATTTCTCTAATGATTAATGATGTTGAGCATTTCTCTCATGTGTTTGTTGGCAATCTGTGTCTCTTCTTTGGAGATATGTCTATTTAGTTCTGCTGGCCATTTTTGGATTGGGTTGTCTGTTTTTTGGTATTGAGCTGCATGTGTGGCTTCTAAATTTTGGATATGAATCCTTTGTCAGTTGCTTCATTTGCAAATATTTTCTCTCGTTCTGAGGGTTGTCTTTTGGTCTTGTTTATGGTATCCTTTGCTGTGCAAAAGCTTTTAAGTTTCATTAGGTCCCATTTGTTTTTTTTTGTTTTTATTTGCATTTCTCTAGGAGATGGGTCCAAAAGGATCCTGCTGTGATTTATGCCATAGAGTGTTCTGCCTATGTTTTCCTCTAAGAGTTTGATAGTGTCTGGCCTTACATTTAGGTCTTTAACCCATTTTGAGTTTATTCTTGTGTGTGGTGTTAGGGATTGTTCTAATTTCATACTTTTACATGTAGCTGTCCAGTTTTCCCAGCACCACTTATTGAAGAGGCTGTCTTTTCTCCACTGTATATCCTTCCCTCCTTTATCAAAGATAAGGTGACCATATGTGTGTGGGTTTATCTCTGGGCTTTCTATCCTGTTCCATTGTTCTATATTTCTGTTTTTGTGCCAGTACCATACTGTCTTGATTACTGTAGCCTTGTAGTATAATCTGAAGTCAGGGGGCCTGATTCCTCCAGCTCCATTTTTCGTTCTCAAGATTGCTTTGGCTATTCGGGGTCTTTTGTGTTTCCATACCAATTGTGAAATTTTTTGTTCTAGTTCTGTAAAAAATGCCAGTGGTAGTTTGATAGGGATTGCATTGAAACTGTAGATTGCTTTGGGTAGTAGAGTCATTTTCACAATGTTGATTCTTCCAATCCAAGAACATGGTATATTTCTCCACCTATTTCCCAAGCCATTTTGAGTCCTGATTATTTTCTCCCTTCTCCATGACTAGTTTTCTAATTTTCTTATTTTTTCTAATTTTCTAGTTCTTTGTCCTTTTGCTCTACTCCAAGGGAAATTTCTTTAATTTTATCTTTAAATACCTCTATTTAATTTTAAATTTCTGCTATCATATTTTTAATTTCTAATAGTCCTTTTTCTGTCCTCTGTTCTTTTTTTTTTAAAGTACTCTGTTCTTCTTTCATGAGTCCAAATCTTTTCTTACCCCTCAGCATATTAATGATACCTTCTTTCTTTCTGCCTTTCTTTGGCCACGTCGTGTGGCTTGCACGATCTTAGTTCCCCCACCAGGGATTGAACCTGGGCCCCTTGCAGTGAAAGCACCAAGTCCTAACCTCTGCACTGCCAGGGAATTCTCTGATACCTTATTTTTTTTAAAAAATTAATTAATTAACTAATTTTTGGCTGCGTTGGGTCTTCGTTGCTGCACGCAGTCTTTCTCTAGTTGCAGTGAGCGGGGCTACTCTGCGGTGCACGGGCTTCTCACTGCAGTGGCTTCTCTTGTTGCAGAGCATGGGCTCTAGGCGAGCAGGCTTCAGTAGTTGTGGCTCACAGGCTTCAGTAGTTGTGGCTCGCGGGCTCTAGAGTGCAGACTCAGTAGTTGTGGCACACGGGCTTAGTTGCTCCATGGCATGTGGGATCTTCCCAGACCAGGGCTCGAACCCGTGTCCCCTGCATTGGCAGGCGTATTCTTAACCACTATGCCACCAGGTAAATCCTGATACTTTTTTTTTTTTTTTTTTTTTTTTTTTGGCGGTACGCTGGCCTCTCACTGTTGTGGCCTCTCCCGTTGCGGAGCACAGGCTCCGGACGCGCAGACTCAGCGGCCATGGCTCATGCGCCCAGCCGCTCCGCGGCATGTGGGATCTTCCCGGACCGGGGCATGAACCCGTGTCCCCTGCATCGGCAGGCGGACTCTCAACCACTACGCCACCAGGGAAGCCCCTGATACCTTATTTAAAAAAATTTTTTTTCTCCCTGTAGTTTGTTTTCTCTAAAAAATTTAGTTTTTGTTTTCCTTTGTGTTTATTTTGGTATATCATTAATTTTAGACCCATGTTCTCTAATACAGTAGCCACTAGATATATGGACTATTGAGTAACTGAAACGTGGCTAGTTCAAACTGAGATGTACTGTAAGTGTAACACACACTCTGGATTTTGAGAAATTAGAATGAAAGAAAGGATGTAAAATATGTCATTAATAGTTTTACATTTCTTACATGTTGAAATGATAATATTAGGGATAAATAAAATATATTATGAAAATTAATTTTTACTAATTTATATGTGGCTACTAGAGAATTTCAAAGTTCCTATGTGGCTTGTATTGTATTTCTAATGGGCAGTCCTGAGTTACACCCTTTCTCAGATGTCTGGCGAATTTTGGTTTTGTGCACATATGTGGTAATGCAGACATACTTATTATAACAGGTTTATTGAGATGTAATTCACATGCCATAAATGTACCCCTTTAAAGGGTACAATTCAGTAGTTTTTAGTATATTCACAGAGTCGTACAATCATCATCACTATCAAATAACAGAACACTTATATCACCCCAGGAAGAAACCCTGTACCCATTACCAGTCACTCTCTATTCCCACTTCTCTCCAGTCCCTGGAAACCTCTATCTATTTTGTTTCTATGGATTTATCTATTCAGGACATTTCACATAAGTGGAATTATACATTATATGGCCTTTTGTGACTGGCTACTCTCAGTTTGTATAATGTTTTCAAGGTTCATCCAAATTGGCACGTATCAGTACTTTATTCCTATTTATTGCCGAATACTATTATATTGTATGGATTTACCACATTTTATTTATCCATTCATCTGTTGATGGATATTCGGGTTGTTTCCCCTTTTTGCCTTTTGTAAATAATGTTGCTATGAACATCCATGTACAAGTATTTGTGAGGACATGTGTTTTCATTTCTCTTGGGCAGAGACCTAGGAGTGCTCATATTTTCAGAATGAGACACTATAAACCTGGCTGGACTCTCTGAGCATGGATCTGAGGTTAGTACAGTGTGACCCTCCCTGTATGGAGATAGGGCTTCATTTCCTCTGGGCTGGAAAGATTTCACAGAAAAGCTCTCCAGTGCCTCACGAGTATCCTGCAGGGACCTTCTCTCTGACAGTGTTCTGGAAATTAACTGAGAGAAGAGAGTTTGGTTTTTCAACATAATATTCATTTATTCCTCCTGTTTCCATATTATACTTTTACCCTTGACTATCTCTGATATCCTCCAATTAGAAACTCTCTGGTTTCTGTTCACTAGGAAGAAGGTGGGAGAGTGGTAGTACTTGACTGTACAGAGTGGGGGAAGGGATCAGGACCTCACCCTTCTTAACCAGGCTTTTCTCTGGATTTTAGTGTCACCAATAAGGCCTAGTTCCAGAGATACTTGGGGTGATTAGTTCTAGAGCCTTCGGTAGATTCTGTGGAATAAATCCGCTATCTTCTTGGCTTCCCCACTGCCAGCTTAGGATTTAGCATTCTTAGCTTTCCTTATCTGCTTCTCAGATTCCAAAGTTTTGTGACTGTGGTCTTCTCTCCCACATTGTTTTGTTCTTGTGGGCGTCTGCCTTAAAAATCTCTTCTGTGCAACTTTAGAGGGCTTTAGAAGGGAGTGAAATTAAATGCATGTACTCGATCAGTCATCTTTACCCAAAGCCTCTGTTCCATGCATTTCTCGTGTATTGTTTCAAATGCTTCCTCAGATCATCCCTCAAATTGGCAAACCAAAGCATCCTTCAAGACTCTTGTAGCATATTGGGGTACCTGTAATTTTGGAAGATATAATTATTTGTAGTTATTTGATTCCCAGACTAAATTAAAAGCTGTTTGAAAGCAGGGATTGGAGACTTCCCTGGTGGTCCAGTGGTTAAGAATCTGCCTTCCAATGCAGGGGACGTGGGTTTGATCCCTGGTCAGGGAACTAAGAGCCCACATGCCGCGGGGTGACCAGGCCTGTGCGCTGCAACTACTGAGCCTGCACACCACAACTAGAGAGCCCGCATGCCGCAACTACAGAGCCTATGTGTGCTGGAGCCTGCGTGCCACAACTAGAGAGAAGCCCACAGGCCCCAATGAAGACCTGATACAGCCAAAAATGAAGGGAGGGAGGGACTGACATTTTTCTTTGTCTCTCCTGCTGCTTAGCACAGTGCCTGGCTCTCTCAGAGCCCTCAGTAAATGCTTGTTGAATTTGATTAGCATGTAGAGGACTGAACAATGGTGGCATGGGCAGATGAGGGCTTTAGGAGGAAAGGAAGACCCAGATGCCCAAATTACTCACTTTTCATGCAAGGTTTTTCTCCATCTACTCTCTGCTTTTGCTCGTAAACAAGCTTGTCTATTTAGGGATTTTCAACTTTGGAATTTTATGGATACAAGCCAGGGAAAAATTATATCTACCCTGTCCACCACCAACAGATGGTGTCACTGGTCCCGTGCATATTGTCCCTTTGGATTTGTAGACAAGTGGACTTAGGGGCAGTTTAGGAAGTCCCCAGGTTTAGGAACTTCCAGAACCTATCCTGCCCATGAGCTTGCGGAGTTTCTATAACATGCACACAAAGCTGTCTATCTTCCTTGATGCCATGGTTATTCTAAAGAAATTACCTCCTAAATGACTGCCTTTCCCCTGCCCTTTGCTATCTTCTGATATCATTCCCCTCAGGCCTTTGGGCCAGGTTGACTTGCAATCAGCTTCCAGCTGAGCAAGGGAATAGAGATGGTTCAGTCTGAGAAAGGTGGCTGCCTCGGTCTCCAGATCCCTCCCTGATGCTGCTGTTGCTGTTCTTACCCTGCTGCCACTCTTGTGTGTGCATTTTCTTGCCTTTTTTTGATATATTCTCTGTGCAACCACATGAGTTGGCTTTGGACCTCCAATCTGCTTTGCACTTGAGCCATGTATTCTCTTGGCTTTCCAAGATTTTCACTTACAGTGGTCTGGCCCTTCAGCTTTATGTTTGACTTCCAGTCTAGTTGATTCTCCAATATCCTCAATGGCCTGGTGGAGTAAGCACTGAGTTCCCTTTTCGTCTGGCCTCTCAGCACTGGCTACCCCACTCCAGATCCAGCCTTCCTCGTCCCTGCTATCAAAACCGTTTCCTGTACTGTGCATTCTCAATTCACCCAGTCACAAACTGGCAAGTGGGAATGACACAGGGCTAAATGCTGTGACACTTCCTTGGGACTTAGGAAAAAACTTGGACTAGAGTTCAGACACAGACAGTTATGTTGGATGCCTTGGAGAAGGTGACTGGGTGGCAGATTACAGGCTGCACCAGACTCAACAATAGGGCGTGAGCTGAGGAGGGCACTGGTTCAAGGACTGGAGTGATGTTATATTTGAACCACCCTGAGGCACCCTCAGTGTTTAGGGTAAGAGAAGGATGCAAAATAAAACAACTAGATCTCAACATTAGGATGCTCGCGTGACTGTACTAAGAGACCCCCTTCTCTTACTTTCCAAACAGCGAGACGTAAGGCAGTCAGTCAACTTTCCCCCATCAGCTGGAGATGTGGGGAGCAGGGGTGAGAAGACAGTCAGGGACACCACATGAGTGGTCTGAGAGTATAGGCAGAATAGAGAATCATGGCAGGTGACACTGGGTGAAGGAGATTCATAGCCAGGCAGTTACCGAGCTCCAGGTGGCAGCAGCAGTGATGGTATAGGGTGCAAGGGCACAGGAATAAAGGTTAGGTCAGTGACTCCTCGTAAGTAGCCCCAGGAGAATGTAGGAAGCACTCTAGGCCAAGAGATTAGAAAACAGATCAGAGGGATGGCAAGGGTTCGGCTGGAATGTGAGAACAGCAGAGGTACAGGCAACAGGGAAAATTACACGTGAACCCATAACCCCCCTATTTTGGGCCTCTCAGCATAAAGGGAAAAAGGGGTTCTCTTAGCACTTGCCCCTTAGAAAGTAAGAGGTTATATAATCCAGGAGGACCTAAGGATAGAATGTCACTGTGGTCATAACCTTTGGCTCATAAACTGATGAGACCTGGGGTTATAGGCACATTATCTGGGAAACTACACTGCAGAGTGCCAAACGCTCCAAGAGAAATTTCATATTTATGACTCATTGTGGAGCTCGTAATCACTTGCTGACTGACTTTCCTATTTATTACAAATACAATTGTACATAGCCATTTCCTTCAGATGTGAAAAGAAAACACACACACACACATACACAGAAATGCCTTATTAAAAAGACCGGAGGGCAACAGGTTAGAAGGGTGTTAAAAAAAATTGAAAATTACAATTTCCCCACGAGGGGCCCACATTTTAAAGTGTGCTGTCCATTGGCAGTGCTGCTCTCACCTCTGTTGTTCATTCTTCGTGTCCCTTTGGCACATTAAGTTATTGGAAAAGATAACAGTCTTGCATTTATATTGCAACTTATTTGTAGAGATGCAAAATACTTGTCTGTGGTTGGGTAGTCTTCACTTCCTATATGAATGCATTTTCCAAGAAATCTACGTGGGACTCACAATGTCCCAGTTTTTTGTTGAATTGGTAAATCCAAAACAACCAGCCCATTTGGATAGTCTTCATAGCCCACAGACAGTTGCTGTCAGTACAATTTGGAGCCGGGAGTTGGGAGGAGGATGATGTTTCACAAATCAGAGAAAGAGTCGGTTCAGACTCCGGGCAAGGGAGGGTTGAGACATTAACAAAAGCAACAAGCAGAGGAAGAAGTTAGAAGGATATCAAGTCAAGGAGATCAACTTCAAGAGGAGCAAGACTAGATACAGGGTGAGGTGCAGAGTTTGGATCCTTAGAGCAGAGTCAGGGCACTGAGTCAGATGCAGATGCTGGTGATATTTGAGCAAGGCTTACCACTTACCAGATGTGTTACCTTAGGCTAGTCACTTAATCCCTCTGTATCCCAACTTCCTGAATTTTTAAAATGGGGATAATAATAACCACCTAAAGTTTATGAAGATTAAGTGAATTGGTATTTGTAAAATTATTTTAAAGTGGCTTGAAATTAGTCTTCAAAGAATGATAAGAGAGCTGAGCATTGGGTTTCAATAAATGAACCATACTTTAGCATCACCAGACTATGTCTGGGTCTGTACCTCCCATGTGCAGTAGAGGGTCTGGAGCACTATAGGTGCTCAGAAAATACTTCAGGAATTGCCTTGATTTCACATGATGGCCTGTAAGCTGGTATAGACACTTGCTTGACACAGCCCAGTCTGGCAGGTACTTTGAGATGCTCGGTCTCTGGCAGCACATTGCTCATCCTGGACTCAGCCTTTGCCTTTGGGCTAGTGCTACTACAGACTGGCATCCGAGTGAATGGAACTTTCTCTTGGGCACTGGCTGCTTTCCTGTCACAGTGGGCTCACCAAGTGACCATCAGTTTAGGGATGTTCTATGCTGGGTCTATTTTCTTAATATCAACTATAATAACATACTATAATAACATACTAGTATGTTATTATAGTATATTATTAGCGACCCAATATCTTTTTAAGTTGGCAAATCTGTGCTTTAAATATAGTAATAGTCTCTGTCTCCACAGTGATAGAAGAAACTGTCAAAACATTCAATATCCTCTTTGGTAGTCTCAACTGGGCATAATAAATAGATCATTCCATATCAATCAAAATCTACTGAGGGCCCCCAGTTGGCCAACAGTGTGCACAGGTGTGCAAAGTTAAGATTTTAGGCTTCATGCCTCTAGCTCCTGGTATCACGCCTGGCACTTAATAAGGCACTGAAAAAATGCTTGTGGGAAGAACTGACTAGATTTTAGGAACTCATGTAGGGCTCAGGAAATGCATTCCTGAAATACATGTAATCATTAAACACATCATTTATTGAGTTCCTACTAAGTGCCAGGCAGTCTTCTAGGATCTGGGGATAAAGTGAGGAACAAAACAGACTACCTGTGTGGGGCTTACATTTCATAGATGATAAAAATAGAACCAAACATTTTAAATAAAGATAAGTACTATGATTAAAATACCACAACGTAATGGGAAAGGTATGAGATTAGTCATCACTCAAGATACTCTGAGGCAGTGATTCTTTTTTTTTTTTTTTTTTTGCTGTACGCGGGCCTCTCACCGCTGTGGCCTCTCCCGTTGCGGAGCACAGGCTCCGGACGCGCAGGCTCAGCGGCCATGGCTCACGGGCCCAGCCGCTCCACGACATGTGGGATCTTCCCGGACCGGGGCACGAACCCGTGTCCCCTGCATCGGCAGGCGGACTCTCAACCACTGCGCCACCAGGGAAGCCCCCTAGGCAGTGATTCTTAAGCTGAGACTTGAAATGACCAGAATGTTTCAGATATGCAACCACCTAAACTGGGGGTCAGCTTGGAGTGTTAGTGGAAAAGAAAGAAGGCTGCTGTCTAGTGAGTGAGGGCAAGTGGAGGAGGTCAGAGGGGGAGGCAGGGGTCTGAGAGAACTGGGCCTTGTAAGTGGTTTGGATTTTATTTTACATGCCATGGGACACTTTTCGGGAGATGGGTTTGTGTAGGGAAGTGAATTTCTTGCTGAGGCCCATCTAGTAGCTCAGGAGAGAGTGGCTTGCAGTGGGGTGACTGTGGAGTTGGGAAAACCAGTTAGGAGGCTATGGCAGTGGTCCTCGTCAGAGAAAATAATGGCTTGGACTCGGATAGTAGCAGTGGGCTTAGAGAGAAGTAGATGAATTAAAGCGATGTTTTAGAGTTAGAGCCAATAAGACTTGATAATGGGTTGGATGTTGGAGGTGAAAAAAAAGGAAGAATAAGGAAGTGTCCTGGGTTTTTAGCTTAAGCAATCAGATGGTTTGTGATGCCATTTACTGAGATGAAGAGAACTAGGGGAAGAATGGGTTTGGAAGGGTTAGAAATCAATGATTCTGTTTGGGGCATATTAAGTTCAAGATCTAATTACTTTTTTCACAGTTTTTAATTTTTATCTCAGTGAGCTACGTGGCAATTCACTGGAGTAGGCTTATCTGTTAAATTTTTAGTGGAAAAAAGCAATTATTGGAGAGACTGAAAGAAATGGCTTAGATCTCAAAGAGCACAGATAGGAGGCTGCAGGGACCCCTCCATTCCAATGAGCCCTGGGGCTCCCATATGAGAAGTTGAAAAGCAACTCACAGAATTCTCTCTAGCTTATTGTGGTTTTCTCAGAACCATTCTCTTCAGGAAAAAAAAAACCCAAGAAAAAAAAAAAACAAGCAATGTGCTTACACCATATTGCACATTCTTTTACTGGAAAAATCAATCAAAGCTGTGTTTATTTCCCTGGCTTGCTGTATATGGAAATGAGAATTCTCAAGTACTATGAATGATGGCTATCTGCATCAGTACATATGGCGCCCTAACCTTAACACGTCTCTTTAGAATTAGTTCAGAAATAGTTCCCACACTTTGCAAGATGGGAAAATTTCTTAATCTTTGTATAAATATTCTTTCTAAGTGAAGGATATTCTTTTTTTCTACCTGATATGGATTTTTTTTTCTTGGAGGGCATATTCATACCAGGAGCTCTCAAACTTCCGAATACTGAAGTCTGGCGTTTAAACTGCAAAGTTGCTTATTGGGCAGTAGGATGATATGCCCAGTAGAGAGACAGGGTTTGTAAATTAATGAATAGTATATAATTACATTTGTCTTCAGTGTGTTCACCAAGTTGTACAACCATTATCGCCATCTAATCTAGCATGCTTTCATCACCCCTAAAAGAAAATTATTCACAGTCCCTCCTCATTTCCCCCAAAATGCTCCTCTCCTGACCCCTTAGCCTACTTTTTGTCTCCATGAATTGCTTACTTTGGACATTTCATATAAATGGAATCACACAATATGTGACCTTTTGTGTCTGGCTTTTTTGACTTAGCATCAGGTATTAAAAGTTGATTTATATGTAAAGTAGTATCTCATGGTTTTGATTTGCATTTCCCTAATAACTAATATTGTGCATTTTTCTTGTGCTCTTTGGCCATTTGTATACCTTCTTTGGAACAATGTCTATTCAGTTCCTTTGCCCAGTTTTCAATTGGATTGACTGTCTTTTTATCATGGAGGGACAGATATTCTTTATGTATTCTGGATCCTAATCCCTTATCAAATATATGATTTGCAAATTTTTTTTTCCCAGTTCCACAGGTTGTGTTTTCACTGCCTTGATAGTGTCTTTTGAGGCACAAATTTTTTAACTTTGATGAAATCCAATTTATTTTTTCCTTCTGTTGCTTGTACTTTCAGTGTCATGTCTAAGAAACCACTGCATAACCCAAAGCCATGAAGATTTATGGCTTTTTTTTTTCTAACAGCTTTGTAGTTTGGGCTTTACATTTAGTTCTACAATCCATTTTGAATTAGTTTTTGTGTATGGTGTGAGGTTGGGATCCACTTCAAATTTTTATATGTGGATATCCAGTTTTCACAGCACCATTTGTTAAAAAGACTGTCCTTTCTCCATTGAATAGTCATGACGCTTTTATTAAAGAATCTCTTGATCATATATGTGAGGGTTTATTTCTGGGCTCTCTACTCTATTTCATTGGTCTACTTGTGTGTCTTCATTCCAGTACCACAGTGTTTTGATTACTGTAGCTTTGTAGTAAGTTTTGAAATCAGGAAGTGAGAATTCATCCAGTTTTGTTCCTTTTCCTGATTGTTTCAGCTCTCTGGGGTCCCTTCAGATTCCACATGAATTTTAAGATGAGTTTTTCTATTTCTGAAAAAAAGTCACTGGAATTTTGATAGAGATTGCATTGAATCTGTAGATCAATTTGGGGGACAATTGCCATTTTAAGATTATTAAGTCTTCCAATCCATGAACACAGGATGCCTTTCAACTTACGGAGAACTTTTAAATTTCTTTCAATGATGTTTTGTAGATTTCAGTACACAAGTCTTGCATTTGTTAAAATTATTCCTATTGTATTTTTTGATGCTTTCATAAATAAAATTGCTTTCTTAACTTCATTTTCAAATTGTTCATTGCTGGTGTACAGAAAAACAATTAGCTGTTGCATATTGATCTTGCCACACTATTAATTTTAATAGCTTTTTGGAGTTCCTTAGAATTTTCTATACAGGATCATGTCATTTGCAAATAGAGATAGTGTTATTTTTTTCCCTTCCAATTTTGATACCTTTTATTTCTTTTTCTTGCCTGATTCCACTGGCTAGGACCTCCAATAAAATGATGAATAGAAGTGGCAAGATTGTACATCCTGTTCTGTTCTGGATCTTAGAGGAAAAAGTTTCAGTATTTCACCATTAAGTATAGTGCTGGCTCTGGGTTTTTTAGATGCCTTTTATCAGTTTGAAAAATTCCTTTCTATTCCTAATTTGTTGAGTGTTGTCATCATGAAAGGTTGTTGGATCTTGTCAAATGTCTTTTTCTGCATCAATTGAGATGATCATGTGGTTTTTGTTCCTTATTCCATTAATATGGTGCATTACATTGATTGATTTTTGTATGTTAAACCAATCTTTTATTCCTGAAATAAGTCCCATTTGGTCCTGGTGTATAATCCTTTTTAAATGTTGCTGGATTTAGTTCACGTGTGTTTTTCTGAGGAGATTTATGTCTATATTTGCAAGGGATATTGATCTGTACTTTTCCTTTCTTGTGACTTCTTTGGTTTGGGTGCCAGAGTAACCGTGGCCTTATAGAATAAGTTGGGAAATATTTCCTCCTTGTATTATTTTCTTAACATGTCTGGCTTATTTCATATAGGATAATATTTTCGTGATTCATCTATATTGTGGCATGTATCAGAACTAATATTTTCGTGATTCATCTATATTGTGGCATGTATCAGAACTTGATTCCTTTTAAAGGCTGAATAATGCTTCTCTGGATGTATATATCATATTTTGTTTATTCATTCATCTGTTGATTGAGACATGGGTTATTTCTACCTTTTAGCTACTGTAAACAACACTGTAATAAATATTGGCATACAAGTATTTGAATCCTTGCCTTCAATTCCTATGAGTATATACATAGGATTAGAAAATCTCAGTCATATGATAATTCTGTGTTTACATTTTTTAGGAACTGAGAGTTCATTCTTTTTAAACATTTCATAAAATTCACGAGTGAATCCATACGGTACTGAACTCTTCTTTGTAGAAAAAATTTTTCAGCTTTATTGAGGTATAATTGACAAATACAATTGTAAGATATTTAAATTGTACATTGTGGTGATTTGATATATGTATACATTGAGGAAGGATTTCCACCCTCTAGTTGGTTAACACACCCATCACCTCACTTTTTTTATGAGAACATTTACATTCTACTCTCTTACCAAATTTCAATCTTATAATATAGTGTTATCAGCTATAGCCACGTTTCATATTAGATCCTCAGAATTTATTCATTTTATAACTGTAAATTGTACTCTTTTTACCAGCTTCCCCCTAATTCCCCACCTCCTCCAACCCAAGCAATCACTCTTCCATTCTCTGTTCTGATGAGTTTGAATTTTTTTTTTTTTTTTTTTAGATTCCACGTATAAGTGATGTCATGTAGTATTTGTCTTTCTTTGACTGGCTTATTTCACTTAGCATAATGCCCTGAAGGTCCATCCAATGTCACAAAAAGCAGGATTTCCTTATTTCTCATAGCTGAATAATATTCCACATTGTATGTGTATATACAGATATCAGATTTTCTTTATTCATCCACTGATGGACTCTTAGGTTGTTTCCATGTTGTGGCTATTGTGAATAATGCTGCAATGAACATGGGGGTGCATATATCTTTTTGAGTTAGTGTTTTCATTTCCTTTGGATAAATACCTAGAAGTGGAATTGCTCAGTTATAGGGTAGTTCTATTTTAAGTTTTTGAGGAACTGCCACACTGTTTTCCATAGTGGCTGTATCAATTTACATTCCCACCAACAGTGCTCAAAGGTTTCCTTTTTTCCACATCCTTGCCAACACTTATCTTTTGTCTTTTTGATGACAGCCATTCTAACAGGTGTGAGGTGACGACAAACTGTGGTTTTCGTTTGCAGTTCCCTGATGATTAGTAATGTTGAAAACCTTTCTATATACCTGTTGGCCATTTGTCTGTCTTCTCTGGAAAAATATCTATTTAGTTTCCTCTGCCCATTTTTTATCTTGATTGTTTGGTTTTTTGCTATTGAGTTGCATGAGTTCTTTATATATTTTGGATGTTAACCCCTTATCAGATATATGATTTGCAAATATTTTCTCCCATCCTGTAGGATGTTGTAGGAAATTTTTGGATTACCAACCAATTTACAACCTGAATTGTACAAAAAGACTGACTCTCCCATGAGGAAGAATGAACTCCTCCTGCCTGACTGCCTTGAGCTGGGACATTGGTCCTTTCCTGCCTTTGGCCTCACACTGAAACATCAGCTATTTCTGGGCCTTGAATCTGCTGGAATTTGGACTAGAAGAATACCATTGCTTTTCCTGGTTCTCAAGTCTTCAGACTTGAACTGGAACTATATCATTGGCTCTCCTGGGTCTCTAGCTTGTGATTACAGATCTTGGGACTTGTCAGCCTCCCTGAATGAGCCAATTCCTTATAATAAATCTCTCTCTCTCTCTCCACACACATACTATTGGTTCTGTTTCTCTGGAGAACTCTGAGTAATAGAAACGCTGTACTCTAGGTACTATCGTATCTCCATTTTACAGAGAGGGAAACACACACAAAGAAGTTAGGTAATTTTCTGTGGTGGTTTAAAGCTATGCCCACTGATTCTTTGATAGTACCCTCTCAAGAGGTGAAGCTTAATATCTCTCCCCTTGATTTTGAGCTAGACTTAGTGATTCATTTTGAGTGAATAGTGTATGGCAGATAGGAAGGGATGTTCCTCTCAAGGCTAAATAATAAAAATACTATGGTTTGTCTTGAGTTTTCTCTCTGTCTCTGTTTCTGAAAACTCACTCCAGGGACAACCATGCCTGTGAGCAGCGATATGAAGTGACCCATATGGTGAGGCATTGAAAGCTCCTGCCAACAGCCACAATAGCAAGCTTGGATTCTCCTGCTTCTTCAGACAATTCCAGCCTCATGAAAGATCCTCGACCAAAACCAGCAAGCTAAGCCTCTCCTGGATTCCTGACCTTCATAAATGGTGTGTGTTAAATGTTTGTTGTTTTAAGCTGCTAAACTTGGGATACTTTGTTACACAGCAAGAGATAACACTCACTCTTGCCAAAGGTCACATAGTTCATAAAAGTCAGAACCAGGTTGCACACCATCATGGTGTTCTCCAGAGTCAATGTTTTTAACCAGTACCTCCTATGGCCTCTCATAATGACATAGGGTCCCTGACCACAAACCTGAAATTACCATCCACACCCCAAAATACCCTGATAAAAGAAGAGGCCATGTCCCTCATGTCTTACTTCAGATAGTTCCTTTCATGGATCTTCTTTAAAATACAGTAAATCAAAGTAATGGAATTTATTTTCTTCATTGTCAATAGACTTCAGAGATATTCTCGAAAAACTTAGATGAGGGATTGAGGCTCAGTTGTGCCCTGGCCCAAGAGACTTCTGCCTGAAAGAAGGATGAATGCTTGCCTTTTTTATTTTCTTGTTAAAAAATATTTTGTGAGAGATAATCTGACTAATTAAGGCCTCTGCTTAATTGAGATCTAGTTTAATAACATTCTAACATCATTTTCAAAGAGTAATGACAGGATGGCATAATGGTGCCCACTTCCCCGGGGATGCTTCTTATATCAATTTACATTCCCACCAACAGTGCTCAAAGGTTTCCTTTTTTCCACATCCTTGCCAACACTTATCTTTTGTCTTTTTGATGACAGCCATTCTAACAGGTGTGAGGTGACGACAAACTGTGGTTTTCGTTTGCAGTTCCCTGATGATTAGTAATGTTGAAAACCTTTCTATATACCTGTTGGCCATTTGTCTGTCTTCTCTGGAAAAATATCTATTTAGTTTCCTCTGCCCATTTTTTATCTTGATTGTTTGGTTTTTTGCTATTGAGTTGCATGAGTTCTTTATATATTTTGGATGTTAACCCCTTATCAGATATATGATTTGCAAATATTTTCTCCCATCCTGTAGGATGTTGTAGGAAATTTTTGGATTACCAACCAATTTACAACCTGAATTGTACAAAAAGACTGACTCTCCCATGAGGAAGAATGAACTCCTCCTGCCTGACTGCCTTGAGCTGGGACATTGGTCCTTTCCTGCCTTTGGCCTCACACTGAAACATCAGCTATTTCTGGGCCTTGAATCTGCTGGAATTTGGACTAGAAGAATACCATTGCTTTTCCTGGTTCTCAAGTCTTCAGACTTGAACTGGAACTATATCATTGGCTCTCCTGGGTCTCTAGCTTGTGATTACAGATCTTGGGACTTGTCAGCCTCCCTGAATGAGCCAATTCCTTATAATAAATCTCTCTCTCTCTCTCCACACACAGTAGTATTGTCTTATAATACTTTTTATTTCTGTAAAGGCTGTAGGGATGTCCCGTTTTCCATTCCTACTTTTAGTAATGTGAATTATTTTTTGCTCGATAAGACTAAAGGTTTGTTAATTTTGTTTATATGTTTGAAGACAAACTTCTGTTTTGATAATATTCTCTACTGTTTTTCTATTCTGTTTCATGTATTTCCACTCTAATCTTTATTATTTCCTTCCTTCTGGTTAATTCGTGTTTAGAATGTTTTTTGTTTCTTAAGGTAGAATGTTGTTATTGATTAGATATCTTTTAAAAACATATAGGTGTTTACAGGTATAAATTTCTCTCTAAACACTATTTTATCAGTATCCTATAAGTTTTGTTGAGTTTTAGTTTTAGTTCAACGTATTTTGTAATTCCCCTTGTGATTTCTTTGACGTATTGATTATTTAGGAGTGTGTTGTTTAATATCCATATATTTGCAAATGTGCCAAATATTCTTCTATTTTTGATTTCTAATTTTATTCTGTTGTGGTTGGAGAACAAACTTTCTATGATATCAATCCTTTTAAATTTAGTAAGACTTATTTTATGGCCCAGCATATGGACTAGCCTTGAGAATGTCTTAATTTGGCTATCTTTGGTAGAAATGAGGGTGATTTTTAGAGAAAAACTATCTTTCAGTAATATAGTTTTGTGGATATTAAGTTCTAGTGCTGTTAATTGTCTTTGAGATATTACTATTTATTAAGACTCATTCCTCGATGACTCCTTGTTGCTATGTTACATTATTGCAAAAGTTTAATTGAATTATTAAAAGGACATTCTAAGCTTGTTTCTGAAGTTTATCACAGTATTCTATCTTTAGATGAAGATCAGATGTCCCATGACCTACAACCAGGTCATAATCATGTATGCTGAAAAAGACACCATTCAAAGCACTCTCTCCAACATAGATGGAAGGGCCCTTATCAGGTACTCTTAACTAGCTCATGCCCAGCAAAACTGAAGGGAATTGACTCTCAGATTTATATTTTCTGCCTAAAAAGGACCCCCGCGCCAGACTGATCTATAGGGAGGACTGCTGACCTCAAACTCACTTTAAAACAATGCTCAGAGAAGAAACAACACCCACACCGGGACAATATGACAACATCAGAAATAGATAGCTACTCCAAGATTCTGGACCTGACCTGATTATTTGTTTTCTTGACTTCTTAGACTTTTGCATATAAGCCAATGTTTTTCTATCATAGGGATGATCCTACACATACAGGTTTTTAAAATTAACCTAATTTCTGGATTTGTGGTCAATTACCTACGTCCAGTACTTCTGGTTTACCTTGGTGGATTTCTCCTCTCCAAACCTCTGATTGGATGACACTTAGAAAATTTATTTTAGAGGAAGGGAGTTATAGTTCTGTTCGAGCCACTATTGATATTACTAGGTGGTATCCCCTCATTTGGCCTATCAATAATATTTGCTCTGACCTGGACCATAAAGATAAATTTTCTTTAAAAGTTACTCAAGCTTGGTCAGAGCAATGAGCTAAGTTTTGGTAAAACAAACAAACAAACATAACTTCCCAATTATCAGGAGGGGTTCTCCCTCAATTATGGGATGGATTTATATAGATAACACCAAACTCTGGTCATTTAAGTTTAAAGGCCCCCTTGTGTTGGGAACAATTAAGTCATACTAGAGAATATAATGCATTTAATGACCCACATGAAAAATCAGATTTCTGCCTTAAGTGATCATCTTCCTAGTCTTAGAGATCTTTTAAGGACTGGTTTGGTTCTGAAGTTCTTGACTTAAATTCTTACTTATGACCTTATTAATGCTACTAGTTATATTACTTGTATTCTGCCTATCTTGTGAGATTGTTGTTTCTTGTATTACTCAATGTGTAACTAACCATCTGACAAAAATGATGACTAGTGACTTGAAATGATTCACTAAATATATAGTTCTATATAAGATCAAAATGACTACAATAGTACGACTCTAGATATGGGAAGAAGCAACAAGGGAGAATCATGTCCTAGACCGTAACAGACTAGTAAGAGTAGTAGTGGTCCAGAGACTTTAATGGCTACCATTAGAAGAAACCAGTCCAGTCATAGCACATACATACATGCATACAAAAGCACTAAAGTCATTAACTTGAGATTTCCATTCTTTGTGACTAGCAGTCATCTTTTATTCAAGATGTATGCTTGACACCATGTATTCTCTAGCTAAAAATCATATATATACTGGCTTCTCCCCTACCTCTGGGGAGCAGTTCCCTCAGAACTACTGAGAGGCTCTCCAGGCTACAGTCCTCAGCAAGGTCCCTGAATAAAAATTAACTCACAACTCTCATATTGTGCATTTTTTCTTTAAGTTGACAGTTTGTCTGTGTCAAAACGTGTTGTTGAAAATGGATGTTTTTAACACTATAGTGTGGCAATTCTGGAAATTAGATTCTCCTGCGTCCCCAGAGTTTGTTATCAGTTATTGCTGCTGTTGCTGGTTGTTTAGCGAGTTTTCTAGAATAGTTCTCTAAAGTCTCGGTTCTTTGTCCTCTGCAGCCACCGAAATCTCTGCTTGGTTGCTTCAGTGGTCAGCTAATGTTTGCACAGAGATCCCCTTAAATACCTGCAGCCGGTAAGTCTCCCAGCCATTGCTGAGGTGTTCTGGGTGTGTGTTGTGGTATGCCTTCACCACTCAGTTTGCCACTCTGCCTTATCCTTCACTAAGGCCTGAGATGAGTCTCAAGGTCAGACATACATACGTGTGCTTAAGGCTTTCTCAGGTCTCTCCTAAGTATGCACACAGCCCTGGCCATGTGCACAGCACTACGCATGTGTGTGGTCTTCGAGATTCCCCAGGAACATGTGGGAGCTTTCCAAACCTTTTTATAGATATCTCATCCTCCAGCTTTTTGTTTTAACTTTTTTTAGTCAGTTTACCATTTGCCCCAACTTACCAGCTGCCCACTACCTCAGGCAGCTGAACCATTAAACAATTGACACCTATCATTTTCAACAAACACCACTGGAGGCAAATCTGTCGTCCATGGGCAGAGCTCTGAGTCAGGTCAAATAAAGACAAGCCATGCAAGTGGAGTTTTCCAGGGAACTGCTAGACAGAACAAATAATGACAATTCCCTGGAAGTAGGGCTTTGGAGGATCTTCAACCTCTTTCTGTCACCTCCAGAGGCTGCTAGGTTGCTGCTTTCCATGTGATTGTGGAAATGTTGGTTTTCAAGGAAACCAAGGAGGGGATGGGAATAGAGCAAGTTAAAATGCCACAAAGCTTGTTGTTTTTACTGATATTTGGCTGTTTTTCTTAAATTATCCCTGGATTGTTACAAACCTTTGGCTAATTTCTAGAGTTCTGAGAAAGTTGATTTGACAATTTTTTTTTTGCCAGTATTGGTGGTAAACGTGTGGGGTGATAGTTGATTCAGATAAATAAATGTTAACGCAGTGAGAAATAGTCACAATTGTCCTCAGATGGAATGGACTGCCTTAGAAGATAATGAATTCCCTGACCTGGTGATTTTCAAACAGAAGCTCAGCAACAGATGGCCAGGAGTATTATGGAGGAATTCTAACATCAGAAGAATGGCTGGGCAGGATCATGCTGTTTTGTGTTATTAAAATATTTTACTGTTGTTCAAAATTTTAAATATCCACAAAAGCAGAGAGAATAGTGCAATACATCCCTATTTACCTATTATTTAGACCTCACCACATTAGCTTCATCAGCGCCCTTTTTGTTTTTCTTTACTGAAGTATTTAAGGCAAATCTCACACATCATGTAATTTTATCCCAGTATAATTCAGTCTATATCTCTAAAATGAATCGATTATTTTTTAACATAAATGATTTATAAAAAGCTACTTTGAGAGACCTGGAGTCCAGGTCTGTGGTGCTGTGGAATTTGGGAAGTTACAAAGAAACTGAAGAGCCAGTTTATTCTGAATGAGTTGAGGATAAAAATCGGAGGGAGGCAGATACCTAATTCCCCAAAATACACGACAACATTCTGAAAGATACCGTGGTGAAGGTTTAAATTCACCATCAAGTCAACACATCAAGATGGAAAATGCCTTAAGGCTTTATCAGCTACTTTGTATATTCCCAAAGTATTATCTCAAGGGAATAACCCATGTTTTATTACACTTTAAACCAACTTCAGCTTAGCTATAAATTTTAATGCTTTAAAAAATAAACAGTGCAAAGTTCTAGATAAAATTTTATCTTTGCTAATATTTAGGTTTGCACGCAAATTCCCACTAACTGCAGAAAGAATTCTATAAAAACTCTGCCGTCTGGCCATTGAAGAGGAGTGTCAGGAGACCCAGAGATGGCAAGTTGTGCTTTCCTAACAATTGTAGATCTGGCGTCTTTCAAGTCACCTTTCTCCACACCAAGGCCTCTCTCAGGCTGGCCCAGTGTTGACTGTGGGGGCTTCTCCTTAGCTACATTTTGGTGGAACAAAAGAGCTGAATTCTTTGTTGAGTAAACATTATCTTTTATAGCTATTATTATGTTAAAAAAGCAACTCTTTTAATGTTTGTGCAGATATCTGCTAAATATCTCCCTTCTCTCTGAGAAATGCCTTGTGAATGAGAAACGTTGCCTGCCATATTGGTAAACAAAGGATGTTGCAGCCATCACGCCACTGCAGCTGACCCAAGAGTGAGCCCTGATGGAACTCAGGATGGAGACAAACAGGCTGCCCACTGCCATGCCCTCAGCCACTGCAGCTTCCCGCAACTGTGCACCCTGAGAGGACTCAGGATGGGAAAGAACTGGCACCAGATAGCTAAGGTTCTTAATCAAAGGAATGATTTCAACGAGCCCAGATTCTTGAATATTTCACACATAGAAAAGTGCTAAATTCATTAACTTGAGATGTCTATTTTTCTGATTAATTAACAGTAATCTTTTGAAGTTCCAACTACCTAGTTTAGTCTTTGTTGCAAAAACTCCTATATATCCCAGCTCCTCCCTTACCTCTCCCGAGCAGTCCCTCAGAGCAATCTGAGAGGCTGCGTCCCGGGCTTAAGTCCTCAGTTTTGTCCACCAAATAAAATATAATTATCAATTTTTAGGTTGTGCATTTTTTTCAGTCTACAGTTGAATAATTGCTCACAGAAATGGAGCTCAGATATCCATGCTGTGTCACACATCCTCTCCCCCAGGCTATGTACCCACACTGACCATGCTTATTAGACCACCAGAGGACATCTGATCTGAGCTCACTAGGAAGGTTTGATTCCTAGTAACTCAGAGTTGGGATTCAGAGATAACTCATTCATTTCTGCCTGTGGATGTGACCAAGTGAATGTAACTGAGGGAGCTGTAGGTTGGACACTTTCTGCCATGTGGGCAAGGAGATGGTGAAAAATTGCTCAGAAAAGAACAGTACGAAGATTCCTTAAAAAACTAAAAACAGAGTTACCATATGATCCAGCAAGCCCATTCCTGGGCAGATATCTGGAAATGACAAAAACTAATTTGAAATGACACATGTACCCCAATGTTCATTGCAGCACTATTTACAATAGCCAAGACATGGAAGCAACTTAAGTGTCCATCAACAGATGCATGGATAAAGAAGATGTGATACATATATACAATGGAATATTACTCAGTCATAAAAAAGAATGAAATAATCCCACTTGCAGCAACATGGATGGACCTAGAGATTATCATACAAAGTGAAGTAAGTCAGAAAGAGAAAGACAAATATCATATGATATCACTAATATGTGAAATCTAAAATATGACACAAATGAACTTATTTACAAAACTGAAACAGACTCATAGACATAGAAGACAAACTTATTACCAAAGGGGAAGGTGGGGAGGAATAAATTAGGAGTTTGGGATTAGCAGATACACAAATAGATATCTGTGTAAAATAGATAAACAACAAGGACCTACTGTATAGCACAGGGAACTATACTAAGTATCCTGTGATAAACCATAATGGAAACGAATCTGAAAAAAAATATATAGATAGAGAGATATAACTGAATCACTTTGCTGTACACCTAAAACTAACATAACATTGTAAATCAACTCTACTTCAATAAAAAATTTTTTTTAAAAAATTGCTCAGTAGAGACAGAAGAACAGAGACACACAGAGAAGCAGAGACAGGAGCTGAGAGAGGGACAGCTGGGTTCCTGTTCCCTTTCCGGTTCTGGTTGCGGTTACTTGACAGGCCCAGTCTCTCCTGAATTCTGGAAGGGAACTCAGTAACTTTCCGATAAGTGCATTTTTTCCCCTCAAGTAAATTTCAGTTGCTGTCAATTACTTGCGACCAAGAGAACCTTGACTAAGACAGTTTGCCTATACTTTAGGGGAAGATGGAATAACTCCAAGTGTCAGTTGTATACAGTCATGAGCAGTCAGTTTCAAACAGGCTTTTTTGAAAGTGAGGTCGTTTTTATTTCACCAGGAAAGGCACTAATCTTCTCTTATTTACATGTTGTCAATAATGCACTTAACTTTCACTCCTCCGAGATGAGATTCTCCATGCTGTCAATAAAATCGGCAGGAAGCAAGATGTCGATCCAAACCCCTTTGCCCCATGATGATATGAAATGGTATAAGTTCAAAATGACACCCTAAGCAAGGTCTTGCTGAACTAGACCCTAGTCTTTTTAAGATAAAAGGGCTTTATTAAGATGCCAAATCCAGCAAAGCAAGATGGATCTTGGCGACAGAACGACGGACAGATCTCCCTTTATGTGAATCGGCAGTCATTTTTTCTTGTGCAAGGAGCAATGCTGACCCTCGTTTATCTGTGTGTTTGTTTACGTGCGACATTTTACCCCAACGGATGAATACTGACAACTCAAATCACACCTACAATTCTGAAGCTCATGAAAGCTGGCAGAGACAAAAGTGATTATAAAAGTTCCAGGGGATAGTGTTTTATTTTTTATTTCAGCACTAATATTATAGTTTTTAAATTCCTTTTTTACTCTTTGGGGGAAAAAAGAACTTTTTATTAAAAGACTATTCTATTTTTAAAGATTTGATGGTTGCAAAAATAGACAATTTTTCAGGAGATCCTAAGGGAAACTAGATTCTGCCTGGACTTGCAAGTTCACTCCCCAAGGAGATGCTTGATTCTTTCCTTTACCAAAGCACAGCACTTTCTCTACCCAAGGAGCCTGGAGTCGGGTCCGTGCTTTGGGATGTTGTAGGCGCAGCCTGCGGATGAACCTCAGGAACACAGCCACAAGAACACAGTTCTAGCCGGTCCTATGTGCCATGCAAGTCTGCCTCAGTGCCTAAACCTGAGCTGCACTGAGAAAAACACTGTGCTTAGCATTCCTTCTGGAAACACATCACTTTAGTGCTAGAACGTGGTTGTCTGCTTCTCATTAAATAGAAGCTGACATTTATTGAATACTAGCTATTTTCAGGCATTATTGTATCTTATAGTCATCGCCTCACTTAACCCTCACATCCCTATAGGCAGGATTGTTATAATCCTGTCTTACCAATGAGAAAACCAAGGCACAGAGAGCTTAAGTAACCTGCCAGAGACTCCTTAAGCCGAGTTTGGGACACAGGCTGTTCTTGAGCCTTTGTTAAGAATCCCATCATGGGGGTCTTAAATACATGTTGTTTACTCTACATACCTGCCTCCACTATTAGAAAAAACCAAAATGGATATTAGACCCATTTTACAGATGAAAGAAAACTGAGGACCAGCAGCTAAAAGTAGAATACTCAAGACTCTTTATTACTGGCTTTCCACAATTTGATTTTAATACTACTGTACTTAGGTTTTTTGTTTGTTTTTGTGCTTATCCTGCTTAGGTTTCATTGAGACTCTTGGACTGGTGGGTTTAGTCTTCATCAAATTTCGAAAATTGTCCAACCATTATTTCCTCAAATACCCTTTCAGTCTCCTTCTTTCCTTCTGGAACTCAAGATATAGATATGAATTAGGCTGCTGAATACTGTCCCACAGCCTACTGAGGCTTTGCTCATGCTTCTTTTCCATCTTAAAGCTTACCGTTCTGGATACACCACAGCTAAATTATACACAGAAAACAGATCCAGGACATGGGGGCAAATTTCACCATCACAAAAATATTGTGCATTACCCAATAAACTATGATTTCTTTCCTTTTTAGCTATTTGCTGGAATTTAAAATTTACAAAATTTAATGTACATACATTTTTTTAGAACTCACCTATTTCACTGGATAAGCTATATTTGGAAATATGCATGTGCCATAATGTATTTGGAGGTGCTGTTGTTTATTTCTTCTTATAGTGAATTATCCTGGTTAATAAACAATCACTTATTCATCACCTGCTGTGTGCAAGACAGTGCTCTGGCACTGCTGAAGAAGGGAGGGGATACACTCTGCTAAAGGATTAGACACAATCCTGACGCTCAAACTGCTTACAACAGGCGCTAGAGAGATAGGACATGAACAGACGTGTGAAAAGCTAAGTGACGAGACCGCACGTTGTCCTATCATGGTGCCCAAACTGATCTGTCCGAAATCACCTCTCTTTATCCCTCATGACCATTCCTACCCCTCCACCACCCCATCCCCCTTTTTTGCCTGGACAATCTTCTCCAGGATGCTTATTCTGACCCTCTTAGTTCAGGATAGAAATCCTCTTTCTGGGTTCCCTAGACTCTTGTGCATCTCTCTCCACATAAAATACTTCATTCAAATAACAAGTATTTTTTGAGAATTTACAAGGTGCCAGGGATACGTCAGTCAAGTGGTTCCCTGACCTCGCAGAGCTTATATTTTAGTGATTACACCATTGCTCTTAACCATAACTGTTAATGTGACTTCCTCACAAACAAGGCCATAAGTTCTCTAAAATCAAATTTTATGTAGGGTCTAGAGCACAGTTGATATTCAGCAAATATTTGGTTTTAAAATGATGAAGGAAGTAAGTAATAAAGGAATCAGTAAACTATGGAGACCAGGGTTTCTCTACCTCGGCATCCTTGATATTTTGGACAGGTAATTCTTTGTTGTAGGATGTTTAGCACTGTCTATGGCCAGAAAGCCTAAGATAAAATGTCTTTGGAAGGGGGAGGCGAGCATGAGTGGACAGTGTGTGTGTGTGTGTGTAGCTTAGCTGAGTGTCATCAGGACTTCATCCTGCAGCCTGGAAACTCAGGATTATACAGTCAACGACTTAATCAACAAATTAACTGTGGATGAGCTACAGGAGGGAAAAATCACAGAGGCCAAAGTGGAAAGATCTGCAAGAGAGATCCTAGGTAGCCATTCGTGGATCAGAAAATAAGGAACAAGCAGTTTTCAACTTTCTACAAAGCCGATGATCCAACTCTAACTTTCATCAGATGTTTCTAAACTTTCTTCAAAAAAGACTATGCATTTATACTTACAAAAATCACACTGTAGAGTTAAGACATGAATCAAATGATAGGAAAGTTTAACTCTTTTTTTAATTCAACAAGACTTGGCTATGAAATCAACCAAATATCCGTATTTAAAGAGCGCAATTGCTTTTTGGTTCCTGACTCAGTTTTCTACTGCTCCTGTAACAAATGACCATAAACTCAGTGGCTTCAAATACAAATAAGTTACCTTACAGTTCTGGATGTCAGGTCAGAAGTCTGTAGTGGGTCTCAGTGGGTTGAAATCAAGGTGTCAGCAGGGCAGCTTTCTTTCTGGAGGCTCTGGGGGAGGACCCGTTTCCTTACACTTCCCAGTTTCTAGAAGCTGTCCAAATCCCCTGCCATGTGGCCCCTTCTTCCATCTTCAAAGCCAGCAGCATCGCACCTTCAAAGCTCACTCAGCCTCTGACACAGACTCTCCTGGTGCTTCTCTCTTTTGCTTTTAAGGACCATGTGATCGCATCGGGCCCACCTGTGTTATCCAGGATGCTCCTCCCATCTCAAGGTTGCCTGATTAGCAACCTTAATTTTCCTTTGCCACTAAGCCTAACATTTTCACAGGTTCTGAGGATTAGGACATGACATCTCTGGGGGACCATTATTCTGTCCACCACAATAAGTATAGTCTTTTAAACTTTAATTCATACCTTTTTTGTGCCACATCAGAGATTTGGAAGAAAACATCTCAACCTAGTCAAAACTACAGAGTGGCGCAGGAGTGAACGCAGCAGGCAGTGTGGTGCTCGACGCAAGGCCATTGTAGGGTCATTCACTTGTGCTCTCAGCCACCCACTCCTCAACCGACGACTGGGGACATGATGTCCAGCTCTGCGCTAAGTGCCGTGAGGGCTACAGAGGACTACTGGGCACAGTCCCTACCCACAAAGAGATGATATGCAAACAAGTGTTGACAAGACAAGGCAGAATACAGGGGCATCTCCAGTGTTACGGGAGGTCTCTGGGAGGGGAAGGAAAGGAGATGGGATGTGAATTCTGAATAAGGTCATGAGAGTAGCCTCATTCATTGTGATGGCAGAAATAGAATCCACTCTGGACGGTTCAGATGGAGACTTTTGGGAAAGGAAGGTGAAGGTTGGGCAGGCTTTGGGGAACGAACAAGTGGGGAGTGTGGCACCTAGATTCCAGCTGCAGGTCAAAGGGATGAGGTAAGGAAATGCATTAACTAGGACCCAGTGAGACTTGAAACATGGAGGCATGGAGGAGGGCTCCCCTTCATAAGAGCTGTGGTCATGGAAGGATGGAGACACTCAGAGACATTGTGCCCAAGTAGGGAGAAGTAGATAGGGTGGCCAACTGTACCAGTGTGCCTGGAACTGAAGGGTTTCCCGGGATGGGATGGGGGATTCTGCTGAAACCAGAAAGTCCCAGGCAAACTGGGATGACTTGTCCAGCCAGGGGCTAGGGAGGAACTGCTCTGAGCTCTCTCTCCTCCCATCTTCTCTGCACTAGCTGAGGCCAGTCGCAGGTCAGCGCAGCAGCCAGGAGGTGTACACAGCCCACAGAAGCCCAGCAGAGAAGGGAGAACGACGGAGCTGGGTGAGCGATGACACATGGAGACTAATTAGCACATAGGTTTTCGTTAAATTTTGAAGAACAGACAGAAGTTTATCAGGTGGGGTGGGAGAGAAATGGATTCTAAATTGGCCATAAAAAGCTTCACTGAAATAGTGAAGCTTTTTCATTCTTATGGTTTAAGTTTTGTCTTCTTCCATGTTTCCCACCTCTCTCCAATCACCCACTCCGAAGCCCATTCCTTTCTATTCCTTACTCTTTACACCCTGCCTGCCCCGGCTCTGATTGCCATGAATCTCCCATCAAGTTTCTGCGCAGGTGAAGTGTTTAAGGGAGAGAAGTGGCAGCGATAAAAAAGACTCTGCCAATGGCCCTTCATCCACAGGGTCTTCTATTGCTCCAAAGCTAGGCTGATCTAAATTTGCCCTAAATTGAAGTGCTTTACATTTCAGAACCCAAAACAAAGAAAGCACCACCTTGAGCCATAGTATCCTCCAGCATCTGATGCCATGACTGCCACTGGAATCTCTTCAGCTGAGACAATTCCAGTATTAGTTACCACCCTCAAGCAGGCTTTTATCATGCTGAACATAATGTTTCTGATGTATTCCGTCTGAGTTCTGGATCAAAATGCACCTTGCCGCCTACCTCTCTCCACACAGCCCATGTAACTCGTTTACGAGCACGGCTTTGGAGGCAGCCTGGGTTAAATCCCAGCCCTGCTGCGTCCTGACTGGGCACCTGTGGGCAGGTTGCTTAGCTTCCCTGTGTCTCAGTTTCCTCAGGTAAAATATAGACAAGAAAGTGTTCCTGCTTCACAGGTCATTCGAAGGATTCTTTTTTTTTTTTTTTTTTTTTTGTGGTATCCGGGCCTTCCTCTGCTGTGGCCTCTCCCGTTGCGGGGCACAGGCTCCGGACGCGCAGGCTCAGCGGCCATGGCTCACGGGCCCAGCCGCTCTGCGGCACGCGGGATCTTCCCAGACCAGGGCGCGAACCTGGTTCCCCTGCATCGGCAGGCGGACGCGCAACCACTGTGCCACCAGGGAAGCCCTCGAAGGATTCTTTGAGCTAATACCTGTAAAAGATCTGAAACAGTGCCTGGCACATAGTGAGGATTCGGTAAATGTTTTTATATATTTTTGTTTCTATCATTGCTTGTCTTATATTAAAATGCCTTGAAGATGAATAGCGTCATATATAAAATTTTCTTATCAGTTACTTGTGCTTATGTGTTGAAGACAGTTTTTAAATTGATTAAGTTTGACAAGATAAAATCGATTCTTGTTGTCTGTGGTAGTTAGGTTCTATAAAGCTGTCCTGAACACTGAGTTGGCCAAAACTGAAGCATTGATCATAGGAGAAATGCAGGGCCAGGTTCGTGTGAGCTTCTGGTCACATTTTTGTCAACCAGTCAACACATAGCCTTGTTTTATGTGTGTTTCTATTTAAGGACACCTTATTTAAGATAAATTATTGATTCATAACCATTATATTGGGTTGGCCAAGAAGTTCATTTGGGTTTTTCCATAACATCTTATGGAACCCAGTATATATGCATATTATTATATATATACATGCTTATATATTATATATTGGCCAACAGCACAATAACTCATGCCTGAATGAAGCTTATCTGACACATTTTCTCTGTAGGCACATCACAGCCTTCTTGCTCTTAGGAACGCTAGATCACACTTCAGCACTACACATAGGGGCTATTTTAAACAACTAGCTCATCAACAAACAAAGCACAAAAAATGCAAAAAAAAAATGTGGCACTAAATGTACTGTGAAAAGGCCACTTGTTGCAGTATGAGAGCTGAAACGAGAAGGCAAAGCCTTGCCTTGTTCCCCTCAGCTGGGAACACGTGCATTGGAAGACAATTTTTATTGCCTCTCTGCATATGTCTGCAAATGACCACAAAATCACCAGGAGTATTGACTTGGGAGTTACAAATAAATTTTGGCAAATAGGCAGATTCATGAATATCGAATCTGTAAAGAATTAGGATTGACTGTATATAATTGATTCAAACTTCCTGCATAGCTAAGGGCTTTATGAATGGGATGGGGGGTGTGGAGGAGGATTATTAAAGTATTCACGTAAGCATTAACCTGACAAGGTAAAGACGTGATGTTCTCAGTTTCCGTGTAGGTTAATATTTTCCTCAAATATATTTAAATATATTGAATAATATCCAACCTGTCACTGTATTGCAGAAACCTTCAAAGCCTTTAATATGCTAATGTACATTGTAAATGTCTACAAAATATGTTATTTCCTAAATTTGACCATTATACCCTCTGGGAAATGCTGCTCGAAGGCCCTTCTGACAAAATCATCTGGGACTTAATCCTAGTGCTGCGAAAATTTCTATTTGAATAGAAAAGCATTTTGCATTGTAAAGGCTGTCATTCATATAGCCAAATGACCACTCTCTGGAATGTTTCTTAGGGTCAGTGAGTGGATTAACCCTACTTCCAGATCTTAGACATACTGTCCATTTCTCCCTTCCGTGTTCTATTTGATAAAGTTACATCTCCAAGGGTACTCAACTTGCTGGGGTATTTCCTGGAAAAAAGGCTGCTAAGAGAAAATTTGCATTCTTCTCGCTTTTCATGGTTGTACATTTCCAATTTTAATAAGCAATTGAAACAATTTACATCAAGAGGCAGAACCTGTGCATGTCCGCTTAAAACTTTGCTAGGAGAGAAAAGGTTGAGAGCATGATGGTTGAAGATTGGCGACTAAGTCACAGCTCTCCAGCTGCCTCCTTGGAACAACTGTCTTAATGATAGACAGTGATTTAGCCCTTAGAAATGAAAGAGTTTTTCATTGATTTGTAGTTCATTCCTCACAAGCCCATTGCAAGACAGATTTGCAGCCTATTAGTTTAGGACTTTGTTTAAAGCTTTCATGTGTTTCTTAGAGAAAAATATCATGAGTAATTTCTTTCTGAAATAGTTTTCTCTATCTTAAGCCTGAATGCTGTGAAGCCTGTTGTGGACATTGCCTTTTTCTTTGTTGGAACCAGGGAAGTGGGATGACTGGTGCAGGGTGGGGAGATCAGCTAGGTGATTTGTGACCACCTAGAGGGGTGGGATAGGGAGGGTGGGAGGGAGGGAGACGGAAGAGGGAAGAGATATGGGAACATATGTATATGTATAACTGATTCACTTTGTTGTAAAGCAGAAACTAACACACCATTGTAAAGCATTTATACTCCAATAACGATGTTTAAAAAAAAAAAAGAATGTGCAAAGGTCCTGACGATCTGTAGGAACCAAACAGAGAGAGAGAGAGAGAGAGCAAGAGCTAAGGTCAGGATGCTGGAAGCAAAGGTCCAGGAGCAATTGGCCTGGGTGGTTATCCTACTCCCTCCACTTCCTGCCTGAGAGACCTTGGCCAAGTTACTAAATCTCCTCCTGTCCTGTTTGCTCACTAGAAACATACGGATTTAAATAGTCGCTACCTCTATCAGTGGGGATTAGATTCAGCTGCACAAGACAAATGTGAGGTCAATGGCTTTTTTTTTTTTTGTGGTAGGCGGGCCTCCCTCTGCCGTGGCCTCTTCCGTTGCGGAGCACAGGCTCTGGACACGCAGGCTCAGCGGCCATGGCCCACGGGCCCAGCCGCTCCGCGGCATGTGGGATCCTCCCAGACCGGGGCGCGAACCCGGTTCCCCTGCATCGGCAAGCAGACGCGCAACCACTGCGCCACCAGGGAAGCCCCTCAATGGCTTATTAATAGTGGTTATTTTTCTAGGGTAATAATTCAGGAGTAGGCAGTCCAGGGTTGGAACAATGGCTCCAAGAGGCCATCAGATTTTTTCCTTAGCTTTGTGTCACCATCCTTAATGTGTGGAACAAATATGTAACTTTTATTCTCATGGTCTCAAGATGGTTTCACACCTGCAGATATTCATATTCCAGGCAGAATATGCAAGGGGGAAAAGAGAAAGAGGTAAAGCAAAAAAGTCTTCTCTTGGCTGGTTCTGCCTTATTATTTGATGATGCAAGCCTCTTCCAAAACTTCTGTTTCTATCTTATTGGAGAGAACTGCATCATATTTACCATGTAAAGGAAGGCTGGGGATTTTACTAATTTAGCTGGCCACATTGCCACTCCCAAACAAAATTATGGTATTATTTACATGGAAGAAAGGGGGGAAATGGATACTGGCTAAGCAAATAGCAATATCACTGGACAGTTGTAATAATGTTGTGGGGATCAAATGTGTTAATACTTGTAATGAACAAAGAACCACAGAGGAATATCGGAAGTATCCAGTGTGTTTATCACAGATTTAGAAGGGAGCAAAGTATGGATGCTTTTGAAAGGAAGAAGAATAAACTCCCCACCTATCTCCACCTCCTACCTTGACTCCCTAGTCTTCTACCAAGTGGAAACAGTTTTCTTAATATGTCCTTATCTCCTGATTTTCAAATGTTTGCAGACCATTTATGAAATGGTGACTTTTGGCCCAAAGCTCTTTTGAACAATGGTAAGTCATTATGGTCTCTGCCTGGTGTGCTTTTTCAATCTGTGGACTGTGTCACCAGGTAAGAATGCAGGGCAGATGAAAACAAAATGGCTCTGATGCAGCCAAACACCTGGATGCAACAGAAGAGCATTTCTCAACATCCAAGTGGGTTTTGACTGCCAGATATGGGTTGAGACTTGCAAAACACTCCACAGGAAAACATTTTATTTAGATGTTTCCATGAATATTTTGGTATAAGGCACCAGGGACTCGGAATCCAATGCCAAATATATTACATTCTAAAATATCAAACATGCTGGTGGTCGCTGATGTTTGTGATTTCCTTTGGAGCAATATTCCTCTCCTGGATGTCTTAAAGAACTTTTCTGCTCACCTCAGAGTTCTACTAGAACCTTTCTTACCCTCTTTCCTTCACCAAAAATTTACTGAGTGCCTACCCTGAATTTAATAATAGCATCCACGCTGGGGGGATGAAGGCTTAGTAGGTTATAAATCATTAATTAACTCATTCCAAAAATACATATCTGAATTTACTATGTAGTGCTTCTCTTTGGGAAGTGCCCAGGATGCAATGGTGTGCAAAATAGAGGAACAGGATAAGGTCTGAACCCTGGGTTCCACTTGGGAGAGAGAAGAGTAAACACAGCACTATCTATACTGAGGAAAATGATATGAATGAACAGGATGTCAAGGTCAACTGCTGGTTGGCTGGATTTGATTTAAGCTGAGAGCACCTGGCCCTGCTATCTCCCTTTAGAAAAGGGGAATGTTTAATTAGAATGATGCTTAAAAGTAACAGGGAAATTGAAAAGTCCTTTCCCTTTTAGATTTGTTCGATAGAACATACTGAAAATTGTATATTTAGAGTTATGTACTTTCTTGGCTGAGATGCTTTGAAGCTCTAAAGGTGTGGGCTATAATAATTTGCCTTCAAGTTATGCATAAATATCTTGGCTTTTCTATCAAGTTTTGCCCTAAGTAAAACACAACTTTAGTGGAGAAAAAAAAGATATGATATGTATGCTATTATTTGTTGCCTGAGGGATGCTTCAATATTGTCTTGTCTTACAAAATAAATATTTCAAAAGTATTCATAGGGGATAGTGGAACAATGTTTGGAGAAGTGATGGGGTGTTTTTTGAGCAAGAAGTCTGTAAGTTGGGAGAGTCATAGTATTTCCAGGCTGAAAGGGGCTTTAAAAGCACCTGGCGTGCAATGTGTAATATGGTATGTAGAAATGATGAAAAAGTCAACAGGGATTAAAGAATCCAGCATTCTGTACATTCTTTAATGTTGCATTTTCAAGTCAAGAGGGCTTCGACGTGAATACTGATGAAGCCAAATAAGATCATCTCATACACTGTTGAATGCATTACTCCAAACACCGTGTTCTGGTGATGGGAAAGGAAGACATAGTAAACAAACTCTACCCAGAATTTAAAATTTTAGCATGAATTTAGGAGAAGTTTTTAGATTCAGCTTTTAGTATGTGAACTACTATAGCAAAATATATAAACAAAAAAGAGCTTGTTTTGTGTTCATATAAATGCATATGCTAGTAGGAATCATGAACCATGTAACATTAAAATATATGCTATTATAATATAAAAGATTCTACAGTGTAAATGAGTTTCAGGAAATACACTTGCATACTTAGGTTTAGCTAGAATTGCTATGACAACCATAACTTTTGCATTTCCTAATTTTTTTTTCAGTTTGAATTTGCAACTTAAATGTCACATTACCATAGGTTTTGGCTTTCTCTTTTCTATGTAGTTAGTTCAAAAAGGAAAATTACACACCATTGCTCCTGTTAAATCCTCATTTAATGAAGTGTACATCTTGAACACATCACACTTGTTCAGGGATCAAATATCTGGGTGGATATGATTGCAGTTAAGAAAAAAAGAGAGAAAGGAAAGACCACAGTGAAGTCTTATAGCAGAATTTGCAAAAGACTTATAACATGTAAAATTTTCAGTCAATGTACCACATTTTCCTATTACAGATTTCTTTCTTCCACTGATAGAAGAACAATATAAGAAAAAGGAGACATAATTTGACTCTTAAGACATGAAATCTATCTATATATGAAACACACATAAAATTTATTTCTAGATTATTTGGAAAGCAGAAATAACGGAGGATCTCTCATAATAATCGTTGCTTGGCTTAATCATATCCCACATTAACTTTATGGAGTAATCATTTTTTCAATGTCCGAGTCACCTGTTTTTATTTGAAGCTATAGTATTTAGCTGTATTTCCTTGGAGCTCAACTGTGTCACACAAAAGTCTACAAATTGTGTTTGCTTGTCCCTTCTATCTTTTTATCGGGGTTCATCATTATTTTTGGTTCTTCCATGGGCCATTTTGAAAATTAACAAATACTAACTTAGTACTGTAAAAGATATTTAAAGAGTCTTTAGATGTAGTCCTTGTTCTTAGGGGTCAAACAGTCTTATAGGGGAATTAAATCAGTATATATATTCACACTCATTCATTTATTCATTAATTTAACAAGTATTTATTGGATACCTACTATATGCCAGGTCTTTGTCTCTCTCTGTTCCCCCCCCGCCGCCATAGAGACACACACACATGACAAACTGGAGATACTGCATGTATCTAGACTTTGTTAAAATGTGAGAGGAGCTGGGGAAGCAAAGGTCTGGAAAGGGGCAGTTGGGATATTAGAGACTGAGTTCCTAATCAGTTCACCTAGACATTGGCATGTGTGGACAATTTGGAGCTTGCAGGGAAATCCAAGAAGCTAAGCACATCCTGTTTCTGAAGAGAGACTGAGAAAGGGGAGCACGATTGCCTCTGTATGGAGCATCTGGGGTCGGTCAGTTCAGTAGCCTGGCCAGCGTGGGCAAGAAATGACTGGATGTGGAGCAAAGCAGAGTTGGGACAGGCTAGGACCTGCTGGGCTTCTCTGCATCCTTCCATGACAGTGTCTGATTGTGAAAAAGACTTTCTGAGAATACTGACTGCTGCTTCAGTTTGCCTCCCAAATCTCATGCAAGTTTCTCCTTTGGCCGACTCTAACCAGCTACCAAGACAGAAAGAGATCCTAGTTCCTCACCTAACCAAGGTGTCTACTGCACAGTCCAGCACAACAATGGGCAATATAGAAATAGTTACTGCTTCTCAAATGCTTAAGGACTTACAGCACATACAATGAAATTATAAGAGAAAAAGATGAAGAAGTGAGTCTAAGTGAAAGGATAGAGCTGTGTAGAATTATGGGGGAAAGACTGTGGGAGTGACTCATGGACCTGCAGTCTAAAGAAAGGGAATAATAGGCGATGAAGAATATAATAGTTCATGTAAAATATATGTTGAGTCAAATACTGAGCTCACATGAATTAGATGACTTGATTCCTATTTTTCATTCAGAGAACCGAGGGTAGAGAGGCAAAGTGACTTGCCCAAGGTCATAAAGCTATCAAATACCAGAGCCAGAGTTTTAACTCGGTTTTCCTGAATCAAAGTCCTGAGCCCTTTCCCCTGTACTGTTGCTTCATTCTGAGTGCCCTCTTGATTAAAGGCCTTCCTTTACTCAATAAGCACTTTTTGAATGGTTACTCTGTGCACAACCTGACAGTTGGTTCTGAGAATGGAGAAACAAGAACATTCTCTACCCTGGGGAGCATAGGATCTTGAGAAGGAGATATACACTAAATTAACATACAAGAAAGCCAGTCTCCTTTAGGTGCTATGGTAGCAGGACAAAGAAGGTTCAGTGGGAGCTCAGGGGAGGAAGAGAACAATTCTGAGTAGTTGCAAGTCAGGGCTTCATCAGAGCACGGTGGAGTAGCACATGAGATCAGGGTTATCAGAATCAGCCTACTTGGGTCCAAATCTCAGTGCCACCACTAAATAGCTGTTTCTTCTTGGACAATTTATTTACCCTTCTTTGCCTCAGTTACCGCAGTTATAAAAATGGGGTGATAGTAATAGAATCTGTCCCTGGAATAGTAACAAATATTAGCTGAGTTAGTATTTTTAAAGTGCTTAAGTAGTGCTTAGCACATCCTAATAGTAAGAACTAGAATTTTTTGAAAAAATTAAGATTGTAGCATTTAGTTTCCATGTAGAATAAAGGAATAGAAACGAAGGGAAAGAATAAGAGAATAAAGGATTGTGGGTGTGGAGAACTGCAAAGAACAAACTGTGGAAACCTAGGACCAAGGCTAAAGATGGAAACACAGAAAGCATGTGGCCAGTAAGCAACCATGGAAAATAAGTTAAACTGAAAAGTATGGTGTGTAGAGGGATAAGGGGCAGGTGGAGAGGTGGGGAGCAAAGGGATGGGTGGGCATTTCAAACTATATATGAAACTAGCAAGAGGGAAGTTAGGTTGAGCTCATCAGGACCCAAGACAGGGAGTCATGATAGGGAGATGGACAAAAACACAACTGGATGAAAAACTTTTCAAAGGATAAAATGATTGGAGGTACAACCCATTAAGGTTGCAGATCATCAGGATTAAGCCCAGGGATTCTTAGGCAGGGCTCTGGCCTGTAGCCTTTGACTGTGATGGAGACAGTGGACAGTAGAGGAAAGCTCAGAGCTTGTGGAAAAGACACACACTTGTGAGGACCTCAAGACATTTGTGGCTACAGATGCTCTTAACAGTGAGATGGGAATTAGAGAAGCCAGAAGTGGAGTGGAGTGGAATGTCATCCAGCCTATGAGTGATAGAAAAGGCCAAGGGAAGCAGCACTGAGGGAGAAGACCAGAGGTCTTTAAGGGCAAAGGAAATGAATTTCCTACAGGGTTATTCTTGATGAGTGATTACAAAGATAGCTTCCTCTGAACCCAAAAGAATTTCAGTATAAACCAAAATAACTTTAAACACCTGTTGTGATTAGAAAATTTTAAATGAATCACAATGGAAGAAAAAAATTTCTTAGAACCGAATGATATTGAAAATACTCCTTAAACAATTTGAAGGATGTTATTAAAGTGGAACTTAAAAATAAATTTATAGACTTAAATGCTTATATTAGAAAATAAGAAAGGCTGAAAATTAATGAGCCAAGTATTCAATTTAGGAAGTAAGAACAACAACAAAACTAACACCAAAAAAGTAGAATAAAGAAGATAAGAGCATAAATTAATGAAGCAGAGAAGACAGACTAAAGAAGATCAGCAGAGCTAATAGATCTTTGAAAAGAACAGATTTCTGAAAAGTATAATAAGGTTGACTAACACCTAGCAAGAATAATCAAGAAAGAAAGGGAATACAAAATAATAATGATAATAAGAATGAAAAGGATCACAACTGCATAGGGAATAGAACTTTAAAGAATAAGAAAATAATATTATGAACAATTTTATAGAAATAAAATTTTAAAATTTTGGCATAATGGACAAATTCTGGGAAAAATATTCCTTACATGAAGGATTAAAAGAAATATAAAATGCAAATGTTTGTCAATCATTAAAAAACAGTCAAAAATTTTAAGTTTTCTTAGAAAGTTATGTTGGAAAACTCTAACAAACACGTGGGGCTAAATAATTACAAACATACACAAATGTTTCCAAAGAACAAAAAAAGAGAGAAAATTCTCTAATTTCATGAAGTTGGCATAAACTTGATAAAATATCCAGACAAAAAGACAATACGAGAAATGAAAATTACAGGTCAATCACACTCATGAATGTGGATGAAATAAAAATACTAGCAAATAAAATTTAGAAATAAATAAAAATGACAATAAGTCATGACAGCTGATTTTATGTCAGGAATGTATGATTGGTTCAATGTTAGAAAAAATATGTAATTCACCACATTGACGGATTAAAGGAGGAAAACTGTCTGAGAACCCCAGTTTTACCCTTTGCTAATAATCAGCTGGAAAACTGGGAACAGAAGGGAACTTTCTAAATTGAAAAAGAATACAAATATTTCACAGCAAAGATCATCCTTGATCATGAAAAGTTAAAAGAATTCTTCTTAAAATCAGGAACAAAGAAGGGATGTCCACTGTCACCACTTTTAGTAAATATGAGTACAATAAGAGAGAGAGAAAAAAAGAAATAAAATACGTAAGGATTGAAAAAGAAAAAAAGTGAATCTAAGTCCAGATGGCATAATTGTTTACCTAGAAAACCAAGACAGACTGATTAGTAGAATTAATAAGGGAGTTTAGCAAAGTTAATAGATAAAAGATCAATGACATTCTTAACTTTTAACAAAGAGCTAGAAAATGGACTGAAAAAGGTACAACTTAGAAAAAGAACAGAAATGCAAAATGCTTAGGAAGAAACTTAATCAAAACATTTCTAAAAGCAAAAAAAATAAAATTTAAAACTTTACTAAATTATACTTTAAATACGTAAGTTGAGAGAAATATATATTCATATGTAGGAAGACTCAATTATCGCAAACTCAGTATAAAGAGTCAATGTAATTAGAATCATAATTTAAAAGGATTTTTGTTGGAATGTGATAACATGATTTTATAATTTATAAAAATCTCATTTGAATAGCTAAATCAATTTTTAGGGAAGAACCAGACTGAGGAACTTATCCTACCAGATTATCAAGACTTTATTATGAAGTTATAATAATTTATATATTATCATATTTGGTTCAAGGATAGATAAACAGACCAATTGGGTATGATAAAGGGTCTAGAAAGAGATCTAGGTATATATGTAAACTTGCTATATGACAAAGCTGGTATTGCAGATCAGTGAGTAAAAAAAAAAAGATTATTGAATACTTTTTACTGAGAAAATTGATTATCCCTATATCCCTACAGGGAAACAATAAAGCAAACAAAAAAAGAAATTAATTCCTAACTCACATCATGTCCAAAAAATAATTCTAGATGGCTTAAGGAATTTAATGTGAAAGCCAAATTTTAAAGCTTATATTTTAGAAGCAAAATGTGTGAGTATATATTTGTGACTTTGGTGTAGGAAAGGATTTCTTAAACAAGACCTCCAAATTGGAAAACACAGATCAATAAATCCAAATAGTCCAATAGAAAAATACAGTATGTTTATGTAGATATAAAAACAGAAATGAAAGCATTAATTAGAATAAATGTATAAAGAAATGCTTGACCTCAGTAGTATTCAAATATGTAAAACAAAATTACAACACAATACCATTTTATACCCACCACACTGGTAAAATTTAAGTCTGACAGCCCATGTTGGGAAGATAAGTAATGTCAAGAACTCTCACTACCACAACTTACAGTTGGGTACTACGACATTACCCAATAAAATTGAAGTTGTACATACCCTAGAACTAGTAAGTGTGTATATTTATACCCTAAAGAACTCTTGCACATTTGTTTCCATAGATAATGAACAGCAAATTCATAATAACCAAAACAACTGGAAACAAATCAACTATCCATAGAATAGAACACTATTTTTTAGTATATTATTTATACAATTTAATACTATATGACAATGGGAAAGAATGAAATAAAATCTTTCACAATGACAGAATAAGGAGTTTGGTGGACTCTATCCCTGGCAAAACAACAATTTAGTGAAAATTATAAAATACACAAAGCAAGTGAGGAAATATTCACTCAAGAAAAGCAACTAAATCTCAGTAAGAATCCAGCAACATATAAAAAGGATCATACACCATTACCAAATGAGCTTTACCCCAGGAACGTAAGGTTGGCTCAATGTACAAAAATTAATCAATGTAATATACCATATTATTAGACTAAAGGAAAAAAAACACATAGATGCAGGAAAAAGCATTTGAGAAAATTCAAACTAGGAATAGAAAGGAAATTCCCTAACAAAGACCATGAAGATCATATATGAAAAACTTACAACCAATATCATATTTAATGGTGAAAACTGAGTGCTTTCCCCCTAAGGTGAAGAACAAGACAAGGGCATCAATTCTTACCACTTTTATTTGACATTGTGCAGTATTAGAAGTTCTAATCAGAACAATTAAGCAACTAAAAGACATAAAAACTTTCAGATTGGAGAGGAAGGAATTATCTCTATTTGCAGATGACATGATGTTTTTTCTCCCCTGCATTTAGAAAATCCTAAGGATTCCACTAAAAACTATTCTTAAAAAATTTTGTGTTTCAAATGATATCATGAAGAGAGAAAAAGAAAAGCCCACAGAATGGGAGAAAATATATGAAAACCATATATCTGGTGAGAGACTTGAATAAGAAATACACAAGTAGCTCTTACAAGTCAATAATAAAGAGACAAATAATTTAGTTTTAAAATGGGCAATAATTTGAATAAATATTTTTCCAAAGAAGATACAAAAATGGCCAATAAGCACATAAAAAGATATTGAACATCATGTCATTATGGAAATGTGAATCAAAAGTACAATGAGATATCACTTCACACCCACTAGGATGGCTATCCTAATAATATAAGAAAGAAAAACAGGTGTTGGCAATGATAGGGAGAAACTGGAACCCTCCATACATTGCTGGCAAAAATGTAAAATATTTCTTTCTTTTTATAAATTTATTTATTATTTATTTATTTTTGGCTGCATTGGGTCTTCGTTGCTGCGTGTGGGCTTTCTCTAATTTTGGCCAGTGGGGACTACTCTTCGTTGCGGTGCACGGGTGTCTCATTGAGGTGGCTTCTCTTGTTGCAGAGCATCGGTTCTAGGCATGCAGGCTTCAGTAGTTGTGGCATGTGGGCTCAGTAGTTCTGGCTCACAGCTCTAGAGCGCAGGCTCAGTAGTTGTGGTGCACAGGCTTAGTTGCTCCACGGCATGTGGGATCTTCCCAGACCAAGGCTCAAACCCGTGTCCACTGCATTGGCAGGTGGATTCTTAACCACTGTGTCGCCAGTGAAGTCCAAACAGTTATTTATCACTCATCACTCTGAAGATGTTCTTACTTTTACCTCTGACTTTTATTTTTACTGATGGGAAGACTGCTGTTCACCTGATTATTTTATTTTATTTATTTATTTTTTTTGCAGTATGCGGGCCTCTCACTGCTGTGGGCTCTCCCATTGCAGAGCACAGGCTCCAGACGCGCAGGCTCAGCGGCCATGGCTCACGGGCCTAGCCGCTCCGCGGCATGTGGGATCCTCCCGGACCAGGGCATGAACCCGTGTTCCCTGCATCAGCAAGCGGACTCTCAACCACTGCGCCACCAGAGAAGCCCCCACCTGATTATTTTACATTGTTCAGATAATGGGCCTTTTATTTGTGATAGCTATTATGAGTCTTCTCTTTATACTTTATAGTTTTTGTTATGATTTGGATTTGGTTTTACCTTTATGGATCTGCTGTGGGTTTCCATCTAAAATTTATGTTCTTCTTTGAGCTAGTTTTCTTTCAGTTATAATATTACCTCTTCACTAGTACCTCTCCATTTTTTTTTCTTTTTGGAAATTCAGATATATTTTAAAGCTTGTTATTAGTTACTCTATACTCTTTCATAATTTCCATCTCTTTATCTCTTCTGACTTCTTTGTTCACCCATATATTGAGTGTCTTTTTAAAAAATAAATAAATTTATTTATTTATTTAAATTTTTGGCTGCATTGGGTCTTCGTTGCTGCGTGCGGGCTTTCTCTAGTTGTGGTGAGTGGGGGCTACTCTTTGTTGTGGTACACAAGCTTCTCATTGTGGTGGCTTCTCTTGGTGCAGAGCACGGGCTCTAAGCATGCAGGCTTCAGTAGTTGTGGCTCGCAGGCTCTAGAGCACAGGCTCAGAAGTTGTGGCACATGGGCTTAGTTGCTCCACGGCATGTGGGATCTTTCCAGACCAGGGCTTGAACCCCTGTCCCCTGCATTGGCAGGTGGATTCTTAACCACTGCACCATCAGGGAAGTCCCAGAGTGTCTATTTTTTAATTGTCAAAGTCCATAGTCTTCATCTATAGATGTTCAACTTGTAAAAAAGAAAATTGCTGTGAAGGTTCTATTTCTCCTTTTATCTCTTTGAATAACCTCTATATTAAAAACATAAATAATTTCATTTTTTAATCTAAAAATTTTTAATTGAAGTATAGTTGATTTACAATATTATATTGGTTTCAGGTATACAATATAGTGATTAATTTTTTATAGATTATACTCCATGTAAAGTTATTATCAAATATTGGCTAACATTCTCTGTGCTGTACAATATATCCTTGTAGCTTATTTATTTTATATATAGGAGTTTGTGCCTCTTAATTCCCTACCCCTATCTTGCCCCTTCCCCTTCCCTCTCCTTACTGGTAACCACTAGTTTGCTCTCTATATCTCTGAGTCTGTTTGTTTTGTTATATTCACTCAGTTGTTTTATTTTTAAAATTCCACATATAAGTGATAACATATATTATTTGCCTTTCTCTGACTTATCTTACTAAGCATAATGCACCATAGGTCCATCCATGTTGTTGCAAATGGCAGAATTTCATTCTTTTTTATGGCTGAGTAATACACACACACACCGTACATCTTTTTTATCCATTCATCTTTTGATGAACACTTGGGTTGCTTCTATATCTTGGTTACTGTAAATAATGCTGTTATGAACACTGGGGTGCATATATCTTTTTGAATTAGTGTTTTTGTTTTTTTCAGAAATATACCCAGCAGTGTAATTGCTGGATCATATGGTAGTTCTATTTTTAGTTTTCTGAGGAAACTCCATGCTGTTTTCCATAGTGGCTGCACCAATATACATTCCCACCAACAGTGTTCTAGGACTTTTCTTGACATCCCTGCCAACATTTGTTATTTGTAGACTTTTTGATGATAGCCATTCTGACAGGTGTGAGGTGGTATCTCATTGTGGATATAATTTGCATTTCTCTGATGATTACCAATGTTGAGCATCTTTTCATATGCCTGTTGGCCATCTGTATATGTTCTTTGGAAAAATGTCTATTTGGGTCTTCTGCCCATTTATTAATTGGGTTGTTTGCTTTTTTGATATTGAGTTGTATGAGCTGCTTATATATTTTGGATAGTAACCCCTTGTCAGTAATATCATTTGCAAATATTTTCTCCCACACTTTAGGCTGTCTTTTTGTTTTGTTGATGGTTTCATTTACTGTGTAAAAGCTTTTAAGTTTAATTAGGTCCCACTTGTTTATTTTTGGCTTTAGTTTCCTTTCCTTAGGAGACAGATCCAAAAAAAATATTGCTGTAATTTATGTCAAAGAGTGCTCTGCCTATGTTCTCTTCTAAGAGTTTTATGGATTTCGGTCTTACATTCAGGTCTTTAATCCATTTTGTGTTTATTTTTGTACACAGTGTGAGAAAATGCTCTAATTTCATTCTTATACATGTAGCTGTTCAGTTTTCCTAGCACTACTTATTGAAGAGACTGTCTTTTCTCCATTGTATAGTCTTGCCTCCTTTGTCATAGATTAATTGACCAAAAGTATGTGGGTTTATTTCTGGTTTCTCTATTTTGTTCCATTGATCTATGTGTCTTTTTGTGCCAGTATCATACTGTTTTGATTCATGTAGTTTTGTAGGATAGTCTAAAGTCAGGGCATGTGATATCTCCAGCTTCTTTTTTCTCAAGATTTCTTTGGCTATTCAGTGTCTTTTGTGGTTCCACATAAATTTTAGGATTATTAGTTCTAGTTCTGTGAAAAATTCCATTGATATTTTGATAGGGAAAGCATTAAATCTGTAGATTTCTTCAGGCAGTATGGACATTTTAACAATATTATTTCTTCCAATCCACAAACATGGGCTATCTTTCCATTTATTTGTATCATCTTCAATTTCTTTAATCAATCTCTCATAATTTTCAGTATAGGTTTTTCACCTCCTTGGTTAAATTTATTCCTAGGTATCTCATGCTTTTTGATGCAGTTGTAACTGGGATTGTTTTCTTGCTCTTTCTGATAGTTAATTATTAGTGTACAGAAAAACAACAGATTTCTGTATATTAATCTTGTATCTTGCAACTTTACTGAATTCATTTATTAGTTCTAAACAGTTTTTTGGTGGCATTTTTAGGATTTTATATGTATAGTACCATGTCAACATGTCATCTGCAAATAGTCACAGTTAATACTTCTTCCCTTCTGATGTGGATACATTTTATTTCTTGTCTGACTGCTATGGCTAGAACTTCCAATACTATGTTAAATAGAAGTAATGGGAGTGTGCATCATTACCTTGATTTTAGAGGAAAGATTTCAGCTTTTCACTGTTGAGTAAGATGTTGGCTATGGGTTTGTCATAACTGGCCTTTATTACATTGAGATATGTTCTCTCTATACCCAGTTTGATGAGTTTTTATCATGAAGGGATGTTGAATTTTGTCAAATGCTTTTTCTGTATCTATTGAAATGATCATTTGATTTTTATTTTTCCTTTTGTTAATGTGGCGTATCATATTGATTGATTCACTGATACTGAACCATCCTTTCATCCCTAGAATAAATCCCACTTGATCATGGTGTATGTTCCTTTTTATATGTTTTTGGATTTGGTTTGTTGATATTTTGTTGAGATTTTTTGCATCTATATCCGTCAAAGATATTGGCCTGTAATTTTCTTTTTTGTAGTGTCTTTGCCTGGTTTTGGTATCAGGGCAATGGTGGCCTCATAGAATGAATATGGGAGTGTTCCTTCCTCTACAATTTTTTTGAAAAGTTTGAGAAGGACAGGTATTAACTCTTCTTTATATGTTTGGTAGAGTTCCCCTATGAAGCCGTCTGGTCCAAGACTTTTGTGTGCTGGGAGTTTTTTTTTTATTACCAATTCAATTTCACTCCTAGTGATCAGTCTATTCAGATTGTCTATTCTTCTTGGTCCAGTCTTGGAAGATTGTATCTTTCTTTTAAAAATTTATCCATTTCTTCTAGGTTGTCCAATTTATTCACATATAACTATTCATAGTATTCTCAATAATTTTTTGTATCTCTGTGATACCAGTTGTAATTTCTCCTCTTTCATCTCTTACTTTGTTTATTTGGGTCCTCTCTGTTTTTTTTCTTAGAGGGCCTGGCTAAAAAGGCTTATCAATATTATTTGTCATTTAAAAAAAAAATCAGCTCTTGGTTTCATTGATCTTTTCTCTCTTTTTTTTTTGGTCTCTATTTTATTTATTTCCTCTCTGATCTTTATTATTCTCTTCCTTCTGATGATTTTGGACTTTGTTCTTCTCTTTCTAATTCTTTTAGATGGCAGGTTAGGTTGTTTATTTGAGATTTTTCTTGTTTCTTGAAGTAGGCCTGTATCTATAAACTTCCCTCTTAGAACTACTTCCCTCTTAGAACTACTTTTTCTGTGTCCCCCAAATTTTGGAAAGTTGTGTTTTTATTTTCATTTACCTCAAGTTATCTTCTGATTTCCTCATTGCCTCCCTGGCTTTTTAGTAGCATGTTGTTTCATTTCCACGTGTTTGTGTTTTTCCCATTTTTCTTCCTGTAGTTGACTTGTAGTTTCATACTGTTGTAGTCATAAAAAATACTTGATATAATTTCTATCCTCTTAAATTTGTTGAGACTTACTTTGTGGCCCAGCATGTGATCTATCTTGGAGAATGTTCCATGTGCACTTGAATGTGTATTCTGCTGTTTTTGGAAGGAACGTCATACAGATACTTATTAAGTCCAACTGGTCTAATGTGTCATTTAAGACTATTGTATCCTTATTGATTTTCTGTCTGGATGATCTGTCCATTGGTGTAAGTTGGGTGTTAACGTTCCCTGTTATTATTTTATTATTGTCAATTTCTCCCTTCTTGTCTGTTAATATTTGTTTTATATATTTATGTGCTCCTATATTAGGTGTATATATGTTAACGAGTATTACATCCTCTTCTTGTATTGATCCCATTATATAATATTCTTCTTTGTCTTGTTATAGACTGTATTAAAGTTTATTTTGTCTAATGTGAGTATTGCTACTCCTGCTTTCTTGTCATTTTTATTTGTATGAGATATCTTTCTTCATCCCCTAACTTTCTATTTGTGTGTCATTAGTCTTTAAATGAGTCTCTTGTAAGCAGCATATAGACAGGTCTTGTTTTTTTTTTAATCCAGTCATCCACCCTATGTCTTTTGATTGGAGCATTTAGTCCATTAACATTTAAAGTGATTATTGATAATTATGTACTTATTACCATTTTGTTACTTGTTCTCTGGTTGTTTTTGTAGTTCTTTGTTCTTTAGTCTTCTTTTAGTTTCTCCTTTTGTGGTTTGATGATTTTCTTTAGTGGTATGCTTGTTTTTGTTTCTCTCCAGTTTTTGTAGAGTTTTGATTTGTGGTTACCATGGGGTTCATATATGTTGACCTATAACTATATTTACTTCTTTTAAACTAGAAATCATTTAAATTCAAACACACTGTAAAAGATCTATTTTTGTTTACTACCCCCAATTTTGTGTTTTTGATGTCATATTTTACACCTTCATGTTTATCCCTTTACTTTTTATTATAGTTTTATTTGATATTAAAATTTTTGTCTTTTAATTTTTGTATTATCTTATTTAAAAATGTGATTGATCCACAGCCTTTACTATATATTTGTCTTTACCAGTGAGATTTTTCCTTTTCTAAAGATTCTTATTTCTTGTTGTAGCCTTTTCTTTTTCAGCTAGAGAAGACTCTTTAACATTTCTTTTAGCATAGGTTTAGTATTGATGAACTCTTAGCTTTTGCTTGCCTGATAAGTTTTTTTACCTCTCCTTCAATTCTAAATAATAATCTTGCTGGGTAGAGTAACCTAGGTTTTAGGTTTTTCCCCTTTGAGCACTTTAAATATATCATGCCACTCTCTTCTGGCCTGCAGTTTCTGCAGAAAAATTAACTAATAGCCTTATGGGGGTTATCTTGTATATGATTCTTTGTTTTTCTCTTGCTGCTTTTAGAATTCTCTCTTTAACTTTTTCATTATAATTATGATATGCCTTGGTGGGGGTCTGTTTGGATTCATCTTGCTTGAGACTTTCTTAGCTTCTTCTACTTGGATATCTATTTCCTTCTTCAGGTTTGGGAAGTTTTCAGCCGTAATTTCATCAAATACATTTTCGACCCCTTTCTCTCTCTCTTCTCTGTCTGGGACCCGTATTATGTGAATGTTAGTATGCTTGGTGTTGCCTCAGAGGTCCCTCACGCTGTTCTCATTTTAAAATTTATTTTTCTTTTTGTTGTTCTGATTGAGTGATTTCCATTATTCTATCTTGAGATCACTTCAGTGTTCTTCTATATTACCTAGTCTGCTATTAATTCCTTCTAGTGTGTTTTTCATTACAGTTATTGTATTCTTCAGTTTTGACTGGTTCTATTTTATATTCTCTTGTTAAAATTCCCACTGTGTTCATTTATTCTTTTCCCTAATTCAGGTAGCATTCTTATTATTAATGCTTTGAACTCTTTATCTAGTAAATTGTTTGTTTCATTAGTTGTTTTTTCCAGGGGTTTTCTCTTGTTCTTTCACTTGAAATAAATTTCTCTGTCGTCTCATTTTGCTTAACTTTCTCTGTCTCTATGAAATTAGTTGAAACAGTTACCTGTTGTGGTCTTGAAATGGTGTCCTTGAATGGGTGTGTCCCTATGCAGTCTGCTTGTATCCAGTGGCTTTGGTGGGAGAGCTGGATTTGATATGAGCATGAATCACACCCTCCCCCACAGGTGTTCTGGCAGCTATCACCTTGGTAGGAGGTGGGGCTAGAGATGGAGGGGATAAAGCCAGAGCCAGGTGTAAGCTGGAGCTTCTCCTCTTCTCAGTGACCAATACTCCCCTATTGTGGGCAGAGTTGGGTCCCAAGTTGCTGACCCACTGCCTCCTCAGGCCCCAGTAGTGGCCACCCTCTCCCCATTCAGATGCTGTTCTGGGTCCAAGCCAGCTCTGTTCCTCACAACTGCACATTCCCCTCGGCCACTGCAGCCCTTCCCCTAGTGTGGAGCTGAGTCGTGGGGTGAGTGGTGTTGGAGTGGACACTCGGCTCAGGCTAGGGCATGTGCCAGGGCAGTCATGGGAAACCAGCCAGAGTCCTGGGCAGTTTCAATCTACTTACACTGCCTTGTTTCAGGAGTAAGCAAGCATGTATGTGCTCTTCAAGAGCAGAGTCTGGGTTTCTTACAACCCCACTGTCAGTCCCACTGGCTTTCAAACCATCTAAGGGGACTCGTCCTCCTGGTGTCATACTCCAGGCCTGGGGCACCCAATGTGTGGTTCTCACCACTCACTCCCCACAGAAGATCTCTGAGCCCATTTATTACCCCTCTTCTTCTGGTCCTCCCAGGGGTGCTGTTCCCAACCTGATTGCTTTCTTCGTTCCTACCCAATTCCTGTGTGGATCTTTCTTACAGCCATTGAAAATATATTTATTGATTTCCAATAAGTGCCAGAAAATAGAGACAGAGCATGAAAAAATATAAAGTTACTACCCTCAGAACTATGCACCCCCCCTCTAATATGTAGATATCGCCGTAGATATACAGAGGATCTAGCTACAGAGTTAGCTCAGATGGTGTTATGTGTTATGAAGAAATAGAAAACAGGGTAAAAGGGATGTGGTGTATCAGGGACTGAGAATTGCTGAAATTATATATAAGGTGGTCAGGGAAGGCTCTATGATAAAGCAGTATTTAGCAGGGACCAGAAGGAAGAAAAGTAGCAGATCATGTGGATATCTTGCAGAAGAAGCAGGGTAGCTAGAGGGGACTAAACTAGGGGGAAGTTTGTAGTATGTGAGGTCACAGAGTTGATGACAGGAGTGGGGCCAGATTATGTAAGGCCTTCTAGCCCATTTCTAAGCCCTTTATTCTGAGTAAGATGGGAGTCATCGCAGTTTGAGGTGAGCAGTGACTGGATCTGACTTTTGTTATAAAAGTACAATTATTTGGACTTCAGAGGGCAAGAGTGATAGTAGGGCATTATTGGAGTAATCTAGATAAAGGATGATGGTGGTGAAAATGGTAAGAAGTGCCTGGATTCAAGATAAACTTTGAAAGCAAAGCAGCAAATAGGGTTTGCTGCTGGTTTGGATATAGGATGTAGAGAGAGAGAAGTTTCAAGATTTACTCCAAGGGTTTTGGTCTGAACAACTGAGAGGATGGTGTTGCCATCACTGAGGTGATGCACACTATGGGAGAAGCAATTTTGGGTGTATTACATACGAATTGCCTGTGAGATACCTTAGCAGAGATGTTGAGCAGGCAATTAGAAATGTGAGCCTAGACTTTAGAGGGATGTGCTGCACTAGACAGATAAATTTGGGGATTCATTGACACCTAGATAGCATCTAAAGTCATGATATCAGATTCATGTGCTACCAGGAGTGGGTGTAAATGGGATCAGAAGGGTGAACTCAGCAGCAATTCTATGTTTAGAAGTTGGGACATAAGGAGGGATCAGCAAGAGACTAAGAAGTAGCCAGTGCTTTAGCAGGAGAATCAAGAAAGAAAGGAATCCTGGCAGCTAAGCTAAAAATGTTCAGCAGGAAGGAGGGATAACTATATTAACACTGCTGATTAATGGTGCTGAGTGAGGAAGAGACAGTCAAATTATGCCACATGGGGGTCACTATAAACCTTTACATGAGCTATCTAAGTGAATGCAGTGGGGACAAAAGCCTGATGAATACGGAGTAAAGAGAGACCTAGAAAGAGGACATAGGGATAGCAATTGTAACTAATTCTTTCACAGTGTCTTGCTGTAAGGGAGAACAGAGAAATGGGATTATAGCTGAAGGGGAATGAATCAAATGAGTTAAAGAAAGCTTTTATTTTTTAATGTGGGAGGTATTATAGCTTGTTTGCCTACTGATGAGATATCCAGAAGAGAGGGAGAAACTGATGATGCAGGAGATATGGGGGATAATTACTATAGGGGCTTGGAATCCGCTGCACATCCAACACAGAAACAGAGCAGAATATTTGGGGACAGATGCAGGTGGGCTGGGAGATGTATCAGTGGAAGCATTATAGAAACTCTGTGTTCATTACTTCTATTTTCTTAGTGAAATAGGAACCAAATCTTTGGCAGACAATACACAGTGAGAGGGGGTGCAGAAAGTTAGGAGTTGGGACTGGACACAGCACATCTGTCTAGGAGAGTACGAGCGAGTGGACTAGAGAGGTGTAGTAAAACTGAGAGAGGTACAAGCCCTCTTGAAGTTGGTGGATATAAACTTAAAGTGAGACAGGTCGGCATGGTTGTGTGTTTTTCGCCAGTCACATTTAGTCACCTGAGTGCTGATTTAATCAGGGCACTATTTTGTCACATTAGTAAAATGGAGAGAGAGAGGCAAGGGAACTGGAGATATATACCAGGTGAATTTGTACAATTGTTGGGATGAGTCTACCAGAGCAAGTGAGTTGTAAAGAGTGAGAATGGTGGATGGTGTGGGGGTTGTCTGAAATCAAATTTTTGGAGGAGGTGTAGTTATTGGTAACATGTTCTAGGGTTTGAAAGCAGACACTTGAGGTAGTATGGAGGACAAGCCACTTGGAAGAATACAGGACAAACACCTGAGAGCACTGGCTACCGAAATTATCATCGGTGTCTGTGCTGCCCACTGGCTACTGAAATTATCATTGGTGTCTGTGCTGCCCACACATGACCATTTAAATTAATTAAAATTAAATGAAAGGAAAACTTTAGTTCCCCAGTTGTACTAGTCACATTTCAAGTGCTTACTAGCACATGTGTCTAATGGTTACCATATTAGCTAGGGAAGAAAGAGAACATTTCCATCACTGAAGAACAGTTTATTGGATTGATCTACAAGGATACTGATATTGAGCTCAACAATAATTATGACAAGACTAATTTTGGAAAAAGTGACAGTGAGCCAGGTGATAAAATCTTCAAAGAATGAGTACTACCGAGGATATCTGCCCTAACTCTAGTGGCCCTGACAGGTGTGGGAGAAAAAAATAGTTACTGTGGGGAAGGATAACAGGGAACAATGTGCACAGGAGAATCAGGTCTTAGACTAAAAAGGTAAAAGAATCATTCAGAAAAGAGCTGAATATATAGGGATTGGTGGACAGTGGAAGGTTTTGTGAAGGTGAGGAGAATAAGACATTGGATCAGAGTAAGGAATTTACAGGGCTATGTGGGGATGAGTGTCCAGGTGAAGAAAGATGACCTCAAAGTCTTGAGCTTCTCAAAGTGACTTAGGTAAAAAACTTTTTCTGATGGTCTCTTAGGCAGCTCATGTTGTTGAAGTTGTTGGTACTGGTAGCAAGGGATGAGCAGGGTTCTAGTCAATGGTGGTATCAGGGGTGGCAGAAGAGAGTCTTCCTAGGAGTCACTGATATGTATGTGTTTATATATGTTCTTTTTTATGATATAGACAATACGTGTGAAATTTTTATAAATTACATAGCTTTTCTTGATGTAATTATTTTTCGCTTCCCCCACTCCATTTTTTAAAACAGCTTTAAAATACTATTTTGATATTTTTAAATTTAAATATTGCTCAGCCCTTTTATATTATGATTTTCCAAGTCCTGGAGTACTTAGTATTGCTTCATCTCAGTTGACTGAAGTAAGACTTAAATATATTTTTTCCCAAGATGGGTAAGTGGGCAGCCTATTTCCTGGGCTTTTTAATACCCGAGAATGTCCTTCTATTGCCTTTGTATAAGGATGGCATTTTAAAATTATATAATTATTGGGCCTTAGCACTGCTCCTAGAACTCCAGGTGTTGTTCCATTATTTTTCTGGAATTCTTTTCTTTTTACAGAAAAGAATTTTGTGGTAAATTGTTTACTGCTTCTTGTTAAAAATGTTTTCTTTGGAGATTGGTTCAAGATGGTGGAGTAGAAGGATGTGCGCTCACTCCCTCTTGTGAGAGCACCGGAATCACAACTAACTGCTGAAAAATCATTGACAAGAAGACACTGCAACTCACCGAAAAATATACCCCACATACAAAGACAAAGGAGAAGCCACAAAGAGATGGTAGGAGGGGTGCAATCACAATAAAATCAAATCCCATAACGGCTGGGTGGGTGACTCACCAACTGGAGAACACTTATACCACAGAAGCCCACCCACTGGAGTGAAGGTTCTGAGCCCCATGTCATGCCTCCCAACCTGGAGGTCTAGCAACGGGAGGAGGAATTCCCAGAGAATCAGACTTTGAAGGATAGCGGTATTTGATTGCAGGACTTTGACAGGGCTGGGGGAAACAGAGACTCCACTCTTGGAGGGCACACAGAAAGCAGTGTGCACATCAGGACCCGGGGGAAGGAGCAGTGACCCCATAGGAGACTGAACAAGACCTACCTGTTACTGTTGGAGGGTCTCCTGCTGCTGCTGTTGGGGGGCAGCAGTGGCTCAACATGGGGACAAGGATACTAGCAGCAGAAGTTCTGGGAAGTACTCCTTGGTGAGTCCTCCAGGAGTCTGCCATTAGCCCTACCAAAGGGTCTGTAGACTCTGGTGCTGGGTTGCCTCAGGCCAAACAACCAACAGGGAGGGAACCCAGCCCCACCCATCAGCAGACAAGTGGATTAAAGTTTTACTGAGCTCTGCCCACAGGAGCAACACCCAGCTCTGCCCACCAGCAGTGCCTCCCATCAGGAAGCTGGCACAAGTCTCTTAGATAGCCTCATCCACCAGAGGGCAGACAGCAAAAGCAAGAACTACAATCCAGCAGCCTGTGGAACGAAAACCACATTCACAGAAAGACAGACAAAATGAAAAGGCAGAGGACTATGTACCAGATGAAGGAAGAAGTAAAACCCCAGAAAAACAACTAAATGAAGTGGAGATAGGCAACCTTCCAGAAAAAGAATTCAGAATAATGATAGTGAAGATGATCCAGGAATTCACTGCTGTGGAACAGAATAAAGAAAAAAGAATGAAAAGAAATGAAGACAGCCTAAGATATCTCTGGGACAACATTAAATGCACCCACATTCACATTATAGGGGTCTCAGAAGGAGAAGAGAGAGAGAGAAAGGACCCAAGAAAATATTTGAAGAGATTATAGTCAAAAACTTCCCTAACATGGGAAAGGAAACATCCACTCAAGTCCAGGAAGCACAGAGAGTGCCAGGCAGGATAAACCCAAGGAGAAACACGTTGAGACACACAGTAATCAAATTGACAAAAATTATAGACAAAGAAAAATTATTAAAAGCAACAAGGGAAAAATGATAAATAACATACAAGGGAACTCCCATAAGGTTAACAGCTGATTTCTCAGCAGAAACTCTACAAGTCAGAAGGGAGTGGCATGATATATTTAAAGTGATGAAAGTGAAGAACCTACAACCAAGATTACTCTACCCAGCAAGGGTCTCATTCAGACTCAATGGAGAAATCAAAAGCTTTACAGACCAGCAAAAGCTAAGAGAATTCAGCACCACAAAACCAGCTCTACAACAAATGCTAATGCTAAAGGAACCATCCACTCAAGTCCAGGAAGCACAGAGAGTGCCAGGCAGGATAAACCCAAGGAGAAACACGTTGAGACACACAGTAATCAAATTGACAAAAATTATAGACAAAGAAAAATTATTAAAAGCAACAAGGGAAAAATGATAAATAACATACAAGGGAACTCCCATAAGGTTAACAGCTGATTTCTCAGCAGAAACTCTACAAGTCAGAAGGGAGTGGCATGATATATTTAAAGTGATGAAAGTGAAGAACCTACAACCAAGATTACTCTACCCAGCAAGGGTCTCATTCAGACTCAATGGAGAAATCAAAAGCTTTACAGACCAGCAAAAGCTAAGAGAATTCAGCACCACAAAACCAGCTCTACAACAAATGCTAATGCTAAAGGAACCTCTCTAAGTGGGAAACCCAAGAGAAGAAAAACAAACCCAAAACAATTAAGAAAATGGTACTAGGAACATACATATCGATAATTACCTTACATGTGAATGGATTAAATGCTCCAGCCAAAAGACACAGGCTCACTGAATGAATACAAAAACAAGACCGATATATATGGTGTCTACAAGAGACCCACTTCACACCTGAGGACACATACAGACTGAAAGTGAGGGGGTGGAAAATTAAATTCCATGCAAATGGAAATCCAAAGAAAGCTGGAGTAGCAATACTTGTATCAGATAAAATAGACATTCTCAAATTAACATTCTTTAAAATAAAGAATGTTGTAAGAGGCAAGGAAGGACACTACATAATGATCAAGGGATCAATCCAAGAAGAAGATATAACAATTATAAATATATATGCACCCAACATAGGAGAACCTCAATACATAAGGCAAATGCTAACAGCTCTAAAAGAGGAAATAGACAATAACACAATAATAGTGGGGGACTTTAACACCTCACACCAATGGACAGATAATACAGACAGAAAATTAATAAGGAAACACAAGCTTTAAATGACACAATAGACCAGATAGATTTAATTGATATTTATAGGACATTCTATCCAAAAACAGCAGATTACACTTTCTTCTCAAGTGCGCATGGAACATTCTCCAAGATAGATCACATCTTGGGTCACAAATCAAGCCTCAGTAAATTTAAGAAAATTAAAATCATATCAAGCATCTTTTCTGACCACAACGCTATGATATTAGATATCAATTACAGGAAAAACACTGTAAAACATTCAAACACATGAAGACTAAACAATATGCTACTAAATAACCAAGAAATCACTAAAGAAATCAAACAGGAAATCCCAAAATACGTAGAAACAAATAACAATGAAAACACGATGGCCCAAAACCTATGGGATGCAAAAAAAGCAATTCTAAGAGGGAAGTTTATAGCAATACAATCCTACCTCAAGAAACAAGAAAAATCTCAAATAAACAACCTAATCTTACACCTAAAGCAATGAGAGAAAGAAAGACAAAAATAACCCTAAAGTTAGCAGAAGGAAAGGAATCATAAAGATTAGATCAGAAATAAATGAAAAAGAAATGAAGGAAACATTAGCAAAGATCAATAAAACTAAAAGCTGGTTCTTTGAGAAGATAAACAAAATTGATAAACCTTCAGCCAGACTCATCAAGAAAAAGAGGGAGACGACTCAAATCAGTAAAATCAGAAATGAAAAATGAGAAGTTAAAATGGACACCACACAAACACAAGCATCATAAGAGACTATTACAAGCAACGCCATGCCAATAAAATGGACAACCTGGAAGAAATGGACAAATTCTTAGAAAGGTATAACCTTCCAAGACCGAACCATGAAGAAATAGAAAATATGAACAGACCAATCACAAGCACTGAAATTGAAACTGTGATTAAAAATCTTTCAACAAACAAAAGTCCAGGACCAGATGACTTCACAGGTGAATTCTATCAAACATTTAGAGAAAAGCTAACACCCATCCTTTTCAAACTCTTCCAAAAAACTGCAGAAGAAGGAACACTCCCAAACTCATTCTATGAGGCCACCATTACCCTGATACCCCAAAACCAGACAAAGATGTCACAAACAAAGAAAACTACCCGCCAATATCACTCATCAACATAGATGCAAAAATCCTCAACAAAATACTAGCAAACAGAATCCAACAACACAGTAAAAGGATCACACACCATGACCAAGTGGGATTTATCCCAGGGATGCACGGATTTGTCAATATATGCAAATCAATCAGTGTGATACACCATATTAACAAATTGAAGAATAAAAACCATATGATCATCTCAATAGACGCAGAAAAAGCTTTTGACAAAATTCAACACCCATTTATGATAAAAACTCTACAGAAAGTGGGCACAGAGGGAACCTACCTC
>NC_041222.1:36520782-36541182 GCF_002837175.3 Physeter macrocephalus
ATATTAAATAACCATTTATGATTTTAAAAAACTGAAGAAAGTAGGCATAGAGGGAACTTTCCTCAACATAATAAAGACTATATATGACAAACTCACAGCCAACATAGTTCTCAATGGTGAAAAACTGAAACCATTTACTCTAAGATCAGGAACAAGACAAGGTTGTCCACTCTCACCACTATTATTCAACATAGTTTTGGAAGTTTTAGCCACAGCAATCAGAGAAGGAAAAGAAATAAAAGGAATACAAATCGGAAAAGAAGAAGTAAAGATGTCACTGTTTGCAGATGACATGATACTATACACAGAGAATCCTGAAGATGCCACCAGAAAACTACTAGAGCTAATCAATGAATTTGGTAACGTTGCCGGATACAAAATTAATGCACAGAAATATCATGCATTCTTATACATTAACAATGAAAGATCAGAAAGAGAAATTAAGGAAACAATCCCCTTCACCTTTGCAACAAAAAGAATTAAATAGCTAGGAATAAACCTACCTAAGGAAGTAAAAGACCTGTACTCAGAAAAGTATAAGACACTGATGAAAAAAATCAAAGACGACACAAACAGATGGAGAGATATACCATGTTCGTGGATTGGAAGAATCAATATTGTAACGTTGCCGGATACAAAATTAATGCACAGAAATATCATGCATTCTTATACATTAACAATGAAAGATCAGAAAGAGAAATTAAGGAAACAATCCCCTTCACCTTTGCAACAAAAAGAATTAAATAGCTAGGAATAAACCTACCTAAGGAAGTAAAAGACCTGTACTCAGAAAAGTATAAGACACTGATGAAAAAAATCAAAGACGACACAAACAGATGGAGAGATATACCATGTTCGTGGATTGGAAGAATCAATATTGTTAAAATGATTATTCTACCCAAAGCAATCTACAGATTCAATGTAATCCCTATCAAATTACCAATGGCATTTTTTTACAGAACTAGAACAAAAAAATCTTAAAATTTGTATGGAGACACAAAAGACCCTGAATTGCCAAAGCAGTCTTGAGGGAAAAAAAACGGAGCTGGAGGAATCAGACTCTCTGGCTTCAGACTATACTACAAACCTACAGTAATCAAGACAGAAAAACAGAAATATAGATCAATGGAACAGGATAGGAAGCCTAGCGATAAACTCACGCACCTATGGTCACCTAATCTATGACAAAGTAGGCAAGGATATACAATGGAGAAAAGACAGTCTCTTCAATAAGTGGTGCTGGGAAAACTGGACAGCTACATGTAAAAGAATGAAATTAGAACACTCCCTAACACCATACACAAAAATAAACTCCAAATGGATCAAAGACCTAAATGTAAGACCAGACACTCTAAAACTCTTAGAGGAAAACATAGGAAGAACACTCTTTGACATAAATCACAGCAAGATCTTTTTTGACCCACCTCCTAGGGTAACGGAAATAAAAACAAAAATAAACAACTGGGACCTATTGAAACTTAAAAGCTTTTGCACAGCGAAGGAAACTATAAACAAGATGAAAAGACAACCCTCAGAATGGGGGAAAATATTTGCAAACGAATCAACAGACAAAGGATTAATCTCCAAAATATATAAATAGCTCATGCAGCTCAATATTAAAAAAACAAACAACTGAATCAAAAAATGGGCGGAAGACTCAAATAGACATTTCTCCAAAGAAGGCATGCAGATGGCCAAGAGGCACATGAAAAGCTGCTCAGCATCACTAATTATTAAAGAAATGCAAATCAAAACTACAGTGAGGTATCAACTCACACCAGTTAAAATGGGCATCATCAGAAAATTTACAAACAACAAATGCTGGAGAGGGTGTGGACAAAAGGGAACCCTCTTACACTGTTGGTGGGAATGTAAATTGATACAGCCACTATGGAGAACAGTATGGAGGTTCCTTAAAAAACTGAAAACAGCATTACCAAATGACCCAGCAATCCCACTCCTGGGCATATACCCAGAGAAACCATGATTCAAAAAGAGTCATGTACCACAATGTTCATTGCAGCACTATTTACAACAGCTGAATCAAAAAATGGGCGGAAGACTCAAATAGACATTTCTCCAAAGAAGGCATGCAGATGGCCAAGAGGCACATGAAAAGCTGCTCAGCATCACTAATTATTAAAGAAATGCAAATCAAAACTACAGTGAGGTATCAACTCACACCAGTTAAAATGGGCATCATCAGAAAATTTACAAACAACAAATGCTGGAGAGGGTGTGGACAAAAGGGAACCCTCTTACACTGTTGGTGGGAATGTAAATTGATACAGCCACTATGGAGAACAGTATGGAGGTTCCTTAAAAAACTGAAAACAGCATTACCAAATGACCCAGCAATCCCACTCCTGGGCATATACCCAGAGAAACCATGATTCAAAAAGAGTCATGTACCACAATGTTCATTGCAGCACTATTTACAACAGCCAGGTCATGGAAACAACCTAAATGCCCATTGACAGATGAACAGATAAAGAAGATGCCGTACACATATACAATGGACTATTACTCAGCCATAAAAAGAAACGAAATTGGGTCATTTGCAGAGATGTGGATGGACCTAGAGACTGTCATACAGAGTGAAGTAAGTCAGAAAGAGAAAAACAAATATTGTATATTAACGCATATATGTGGAATCTAGAAAAATGGTACAGATGAACCAGTTTGCAAGGCAGAAAAAGGGACACAGATGTAGAGAACAACGTATGGACACCAAGGGGGGAAAGCTTCGGGGGGGGTGTGGTGGTGGTGGGATGAATTGGGAGATTGGGATTGACATATATACACTAATATGTATAAAATAGATAACTAATAAGAACCTGCCACATAAAAAAATAAATTAATTAAATTTAAAAAAATGTTTTCTTTTATTTGATCTGAATACCAGTAAGGTATTTTGTCTCTTTTCCAGTCTGTATCTAGAAATAGGTCTCTTAATTAGTTTTGCCTGGAGTGAGGTTGTTTAATATATAGCTGTTCCCTCAACACAGGAAAGACTTTTTTCTGCTATTGCATTCATTCTAGGCTCTAGCTCTTCATTTTTGGACAGTAGTCCCTCCTCCCCCCCGCAGTTTCACCTTCTGTGGTTTCAGTTACCTGTGGCCAAGTGCAGTCTGAAAATATTAAATGGAAAATTCCAGAAGTAAACAATTCATAAGTTTTAAATTGTGCATCGTTCTGAGTATCATGATGAAATCTCATGGTTTCCCGCTCCATCCTGCCCAAGACGTGAAATCATCTCTTTGTCCCACATATCTGGTCTGTTAGTCACTTAGTGGCTGACTTGGTTATCAGATTGACTGTCACGGTATTGCAGTGCCTGTTCCCAATTCACCCTTATTTTACTTAATAATGGCCCCAAAGCGCAAGAGTAATGATGCTATAGCAATTCAAATATGCCAAAGAGAAGCTATGAAGTGGCTTCAGCAGAGGTTAGCGTGCTCTTGAATTCTGTTTACCATTCTTCTGATTTTTTAAATTAAACTTTTAATTTTAGAATGGTTGTATATTTACAGAAAAACTGTCTGGATAGTATGTAGAGTTCCCACATATCCCCTTGCTATTTTACTTAACATGCAGCAATTTGGATTCTCTTTACCTAGTTTAGGTTTTTTTTCTTTTAATAGAGTTTATATCTATTCATATTTTACAAAGGATGCTAGACAGTTTACCAAAATTTTCATCTGTGTCTTTCAGTGAATTATTTTTAGAGTATGCTTTTCTTCTGAGCCCTCTGGATGGTGATATTTTCTTTTAAACATGGTAGTAGTGACAGTAGACTTTTCTTTTGAACCTTGCTCTTTAGAGTCTATACTTTGCATTTTAATATTGTTGGCAATTTGAGAACTAAGATTTTTTTTTCTTTTAAACAGCTAACTGTCAGTTGGGAAAATGAATTAGCTCTATTAATGTCTTGTAACAAATTATCACAAAATGGGTGACTTAAAACAGCAAAAATGAATTCTCTCCAAGTTCTGAAGGCCAGAAGTCTGAAATCAGTACACTGGCCCGAAAGCAAGGTGTTGGCAGGGCCGTGCTCCCTCTGGAGGCTCTCGGAGAGAAGTTCCTTGCCTCTTCCAGCTCTGGTGACTGCTGTCATTCTTTGCCTTGTGGTTGCATCATGCCAATTTCTGCTTCTGTCTTCTTATCTCCTTTTCCTCTGTTTACATGACATCTTCCTCTGTCTCCTTCTTATAAGGATAGCAATTACATTTAGGACCTGCAGGATAATCTCTCCATCTCAAGATCCTTAATTACATCTACAAAGATTCTTTTTCTTACAAGGTAAAATTCACAGGTTCCAGGAGTTAGGACCTGATATATTTGGGGGGCCTTTATTCTACCTACCACAGGCATGATCTACTATGATTCAGCAATTCTACACACACACACACACACACACACACACACACACACACACACACACACACACTCATTTTTTTTTCTGCCAGAAGACATGTAAAAAAAAAGTTCATAGCAGCATGACTTGTAATGGTCAGAAACTAGAACATCCATCAACAGTAGAGTGGATGAATAAGCTGTGACAGTGTGCAATGGAATACTTTACATCAGTGAGAATGAAATCACAGAAACTACATGCAACAACATGATGACTCTCGCACATAGAATAGGACTGAAAGAAAGCAGATAGAAAAGAGTACGCCCTAGAAGAGTTTACTTATGTACTGTTAAAAGTAGGCAAAATTAATCTGTGTGTTAGAACTTAGGATAGTGGTTACCTTGGAGGGGGTAATGACTACAGGAGGGTGAATGAGGTGATAGTAGGATTCAGGGGTGATAGAAGGATTTTCTGATCTGATCTGAATTCTGAGTGAGAATTCATTGAGCTGTCTACTTTTGATTTGTGAAATTACCAAAACAGGATATTCAGTGAAAAGAAAGCTATCAGTTTTCTTAGGGCCAGGCAGAATCTTCAGGACAATGTCCAGATGACTGGAGCTGGAAGATGAAGGGGTCCCAATTTCAGGTCAAAGTCAGGCTTTCAAAGTTTGAGATGATAAGAACTTAAGAACTGGTAGGTGAGGTGATGATATTTAGAGGAATGTCAGCTCCCTCACATTCTTTTATAAATGAATATTGTGTAAATAAATCAGCTGATAGAAGGGACAGATGGATCAATAGATAAAGCAGACATTTGGTCTGAGTTCAAGGAGTTGGGTCAGTTAAGCCAAGTCGTTGACTCTCAAGAACTACACTGTCCAATATGTGGCTATCAATCACTTGAAATGTGGCTGGTCCAAACAGACATTCTGTACATCAGATTTCAGATACAGTACAAAAAAGAATAATTTATTTGTATGTTGATCATATATTGAAATGATAACCTTTGAATTATTGAGTTAAATAATATCTATTATTAAAATAAATTTCATCTGTTTCTTAAAATATGGCTACTAGAAAATTTTAAATTTATTATATGACTAGCATTTGTGACTTGCATTCTATTTTTATTGCACAGTAGTGATCTAGACCGTGATAAATCTGCTAGGCAGTTACTAGGCATGTTAGCTATCAGCTACTTACTTTTCTTGCATATGCAAGACTTGGATAGGGCCTGATTGAGTTTGGTCTCATGATAGGAAGAATGAAGTGACTGAAGTTACAACTGAACTATTATAACTGAACTATTATTTCTGAGTTTTCAAGTCTATGGGAAACCTAATTGTTCTAAACAATGAGTTCAAAATTAAGGTACCACTGCTCATCTGGTAGTTACATAATCTCTTAACAGAGCCAGTGTCTAGTACCATGTAAGTGGCTTTTTGGGAGATGGTGGTATGACAGAGTGGGCAGAGAACAGGCTTTGGAGTCCGACATTCCTGAATTCAAGCAGGAAGTCTGTTACTTATAGGCTGGGTGGCCTCAGTTCAATGACATAATTTCTCTGGGCCTCAGTTTCCACAGCTATATAATGGGCTTATTAATATCCACCTAGTAGGGTAGGTGTTAGATTTGAAATAATATATAAAGTATACAGTGCATAAATGACACTCAAAATATGGTAGTTGATGTCATTTTTGAGTTCATTAAGAAGTGTGAGGAAAACACTAAACATTTTATAGGCTTTGATGAGAAAAAGTCTAAAGATTTTTCTTTGTACATCCTTGTAATACTTCAGACCAACTCAGGCCATTCCAAACCTCTGGTTTCTCTAGCGAATAATGAGGATAAGCTCACACACATGGAAAGCCAGGCCACAGGAGGCCTCCTCTTTCTCACTGTGTACATTTAGCTTCAAGGATGTAATACCAGGATCACAAAGAATTACTCTGCATTCAAAACACTCAGCAATGGCAATCTGCTCCTTTTAGTACCAGATGCTGGTGGGCCACCCCATCAATCATTCTCACAGTCACGCATCAGTGTGTCATCGCTGTGTCAGAGATATGTTTTGGCAGGCTCGTTGCACGGTACACGTAATCAGTGGAGATGCCACACTTAACTGTGATTGATGCCTGTCTTTTGACAATTTCTTCTGCCAGACCCCTCCATCACTCTATGGCAATGTTTTCCTGAGTGCTAAGTAATTTCTCTGAATTATCACAGACGCTTTATAGACTGACTTGCAGAGGTGTCTTTTTGTCACAGCTTCATTTGGAAGGATTTTTATTTTGTATATTCTTTTTTTTTAACCTCTGATGATTCTTTCCATGTTTCTATCACTTTCTTCATTCCTCACAGCAGGACATTTTTTTGAGGTAAATAAAAAGGATATTATATGCTGGAGAGGGTGTGGAGAAAAGGGAACCCTCTTGCACTGTTGGTGGGAATGTAAATTGATACAGCCACTATGGAGGTTCCTTAAAAACTAAAAATAGAACTACCATATGACCCAGCAATCCCACTACTGAGCATATACCCTGAGAAAACCATAATTCAAAAACAGTCATGTACCACAATGTTCATTGCAGCATATGCTAACACATATATGTGGAATCTAAAAAAAAAAAAAAGGTTCTGAAGAACCTAGGGGCAGGACAGGAATAAAGACACAGACATAGAGAATGGACTTGAGGACATGGGGAGGGGGAAGGGTAAGGTGGGGCGAAGTGAGAGAGTGGCATGGACATATATACACTACCAAATGTAAAATAGCTAGCTAGTGGGAAGCAGCCACATAACACAGGGAGATCAGCTCGGTTCTTTGTGTCCACCTAGAGGGGTGGGATTGGGAGGTTGGGAGGGAGACGCAAGAGGGAGGAGATATGGGGATATATGTATACGTATAGCTGATTCACTTTGTTATACAGCAGAAACTAACACAACATTGTAAAGCAATTATACTCCAATAAAGATGTTAAAAAATGGATATTATAATCAGTCTAGTTGGGCAGATGTCTGAAATCCATTTCAAATTCTTCATTTGGCTGGCAGCATGACCTTGAAAATATAATTATTACCATGCCTTTGCTTAAACTATGCCCTTGTTATTACTATGTCTCTTCTATTAGAGGTTATGATTTTTAAGAATCTGAGATGTCAGACAAATCCAAGTAAGTGTCCCACACCTCCCTTATAATCTGGCATCTGATGCCAGATTATAAGGGCCACAGAGGCCCTTTTTGGCCAAATCTGCACTTGTGTGAGGTGACCTCATTGCTCCCTGTCCTTCTTCTTTCTCTCTGCTACCCCCATCAAGCCCTAGCTCTAACCCAGATGCATAACGGTCATGGAATCATTAGTAGATGACAAATTCAGATGGCCCAAGAAGCTCCTCTGTTACAAGAAGACACCTGTAACTGAAAGCTAAAGTTATGCCAGATGAAACACTTACTTGATCCTCTTTAAGGAAAAATGAACAGAACTTTCATTTGATGATACCCAAAGAGTCATTGAAAAAGAGGAATAGTCATGTTCAAATTAATAGGACACATTCTAAAGACTAAAAGGCAATAGGTGGTTAACTTCAGCTTCCATTCAAGATCAGCCATTGCTCCTCTCTAACACACTCTTCCTTGAAATGGAAAATATCCTAAAAGATTATTTCTTACAAATGCCCAGTTAATGACCTTTTCTCTTGTATGCCCTCCTGTAAATCCCAATGAATAAAATAATACCAATAAAAATTCTTGGGAAACATGGTCTTATCCATTTAGTTACTTTAAGGAATAAGTAAACTACTAAAGAATGTAATATGTAATCTTTTTCTGCTCTTCTTATATATTTATCTGGTTTATGTGTATCCTCACCATCTTTTTGTTGAGAACTGGACATTTTAGGTAATATATTGTAGCAATTTTTGATACTAATTCCCTTCCCCCATCTTCAAGGCCTGTTTTTCTTATTAGCTTGTTTATTACTTCAGTGACTTGGCTGGACTATTTTAGGGAAATCTGTTTTCCCTACAGTGTGAAGCCTTTGATGTTGTTCCTTAGAGAACACAGTTGACTGTGTACAGTCAACCTGGGATAAGAGTTATATTAGGGCTTTCATTTTAGGGCTTTCTAGACTGCCTCTTCCCCTGACCTCTCTGCTGTCTGATAGGTTTGGTATGACACTCAGCTATTAAGTTTCAGTAATTGCCAGCCAACAATATTCACTATTTGACAATACCCTGGCATAAACTGCTCCACGGTATGATCCAATTAATTTCAGGGCCTGTTGCAGGAACAGATTTTGAGGCCAATCTTTCGGGTTTGTTCTGATTCCAGGAGGGCTTTTCTTAGCTATATTTTTCCTTGGTTCTCTCTGGTAAATTAGCAGTGCTACAGTTTAGCTTGTTGCTCTCATAGAGCCAGCAGCTTCCTCTTAATTGTATACCACCAAAATCTCCGTTGTTTTTGAAAGTGCCCTTATGCTTGAACTTCTCCACACTCTGTTTCAAATAAAGTAAGCTTTTGGAGCATGTCAGAGCTCTATGTTCTTATGGATTGCTTCTCCCCTTGCACAAAACTCAGAGATGCTGTTTTAGAGCTGCGGGCAGGAATAATACTTGTGCTTTACAATCAGGGCTCTGGGCAGTGATGGTAGCCTCTGGTTATTTCCGCTTGTCTCTTATGGCATGGGAGCTCTGCCCCAGAGGTGAAGTGGCCTAACATTCCTGGGGCCTGTGCCCTACGAGTGGGGACTGGGTAGAGAAAGGGAGCCCTGACCTCTTAGCCACCTTTACCAGGAATTTAGTCTCTGCAACATGGATCTGGAGGAAACGAGAGTTACTGATGGCCTGTCCCTCCTGGAGAGAGATTGTATCCCTTGATTGATGAGGGGAGAGGGACTTGTCTTCTTGGCCATACCTGCTCAGAATGAAAGGTCCATCAAGCTGAGCTGGGGGTATGGAAGGAGGGTCATAGCTGAAGTGCCATAAGTTCTTGCTGTTTTTACTAAGATTTAGTAGATTTTCTTGAATAAATGCCATCCATTTGTTGTATGCCCTTAGGATAATTTCCAGCAACCTCAAAGGTTTGGGGAACAGGTCCATGGAACTCCTCATGCTACCATTCTAGACATGGAATCTCCTAAGAGCCTTTTTTTCATTTTATATACAAAAATGGAAAAAAACAATCCTTAGCTCACAGGCCATATAAAAACACACGATGGGCTGGGTTTAGCTTGCGTGCTAAATTTGCCAATCCCTGCTCTGTAGTAATAATGCCAATTTGCATGTCACTTATGGCACATGCCTCAACATTTTATACTCATACATTACATTTGGAATTTTAAATATATTTTTCTGCTGTGCTATTGGTGATGGATTTCATTCATCTGGGCATATACTCTGTTTGTTATTCTTAGGGTTATACAATTCTGGCCTTACTAGCTGTACCTTTACCATTCTTGGTATCTTACTCCTTGATGTTTGGGTAGGGAGAAAGTCAAAGAAAGGTAAAAAATAAGTCCTTACATGCCTGTCCTGGCAAGACCGATGTTCTGCTGATCATCACTGTTGATCTAGCTCATTGTCTATAAACTCTACAAGACTTAGTCATTTCTTTGACAAGTCTTGATCACTAAGGACTAATTCTCAAATAGTTCTCTTAGGGACTGGTGGTCCCCTGAGAACTTTAATATCCATCTGGAGGATTTACATCATTGTCCTCTGATGCTTGCACCTCCCTTTTCTATGCTATGGAGGTTCTGAGCACTCTGCAGCCTCCACACTCGTAAATCCTCTGTGGCTCCAATTCTGGAAAGCATGAAGGAAAAAAGATTTATCTTTTATACTTCTCGAGAACATAATTTTGGGAGGAGTGGTGTTATGGACTGAATTGTGTTCCCCAAAATTCAAACACTGAATTCCTAACCTTCAATGTGACTGCATTTGGAGACAGGGCCTTTAAAGAGGTAATGAAAGCAAAATGAGCTTGTAAGAGTGGGGCTTTAACCTAACATGACTAGTGTCCTTATATGAAGAGGAAGAGACAACAGAGATGTGCATGCACAGAAGAAGGTCATGTGAGGACATAGCAAGAAGGCAGGCATCTGCAAGCCAAGGAAAGAGACCTCAGGAGAAGCCAACCCTGCTGATACCTTGGCCTTGGACTTCCAGACTCCAGAAATGTGAGAAAATAAATTTTTGCTGTTGAAGCCACCGGTGCATAGTATTTTGTTATGGCAGCCCAAGAATACTACAACAGGTAGCACTCACTGCTTGATTTTTCTGTCCATACTACCGTCCCACACCCTCCCCAGTGTTCTTTGTACTGCTCTGGAAAACATTACCAGTCCCACTAGTTAGGAAGACATAATAACATCATGGAGTAAGAATGTACCTCTTCCTTGAAGCAACTATCAAACGTTAAAACCAGTTATCTTGTGTGTCCTTCCCCTTATCTTCAAGGCAGTGTGTGTGTGCTGGGGTGTGGGCGTAGTTATTGAGAATTCGCTCACAGCCTGTGAAGAAAGGAGATGCTGCACTTTCTCCAAAAGCTGTTTTACCTCCCCAGCTGTCCTGCATATTGACTACGTTGTTGGCTCTGGTTGTGGTGGCAGTGCTCATTCTGCCAAAATGACATCTCTTGATAAAATCTATGAAGCAGTGTCTCATAGCCCAACTTGAGGACTTATCCGGAATTATCATGAGGTATTTATTCCTCTTTGTTTTCAGCGGCAGGACTGAGTCATTTTCCAAAACAACAGGGATGATCCTTCTCATCTACCATATCACCCTGTCTCACAAAATTCCTAGCATTTTCCTAGAAACATAGAAATAAATCTATCAAAATTACTGAGGGTTGCTTTGGTATAAAACACATATGATAGAAATTATCTCTGTTGTCTGGTGAATCATTAATCAAAGCAACAAGGTAGAGTCCTTTGATAGCCAGATAAAACATCTAAGGTTAATATAATTCAATGACTAAACTAAGCTGAGCAAATCTACCTCTTAATCATCTGGTAAAGATTTCTTGCCATCTGATTAGGAAACAGATTGTGCTCATACTGCTGACTGGTTCCATATCATTGTTCACTCCTCTGCCCTGGATCACTTCTTATTTTGCTGCCAGTCACCTCATGGATTTTCAAGACATCAATTTTTCCCTGAACAGCAGCCACAATAATGGTTTCAGAAAAGATGGAGTTAAGGAATGGAAGTGAGGGTAGGGAAAACTGTTTCTGTCTTTATCCATATGCTAAGCATGGACACAGCTAATTCCACACTATGCTGCCCAAACCAGGCCAAAACCTTTAGCAGACTTTACTGAAAACTTGGGTATAACAGGAGAGAATTACATTTCATAGATGCTCAAGCTCAGATACTAGATATGACTGATCTCATACTCACAAGGGTCCAACCCCTTACCTTGTGATCCTTCTTGGATGCTTCACAGTCTAGCTCTGAGCCTGCTTCTACATAGAGGAAGTCTTCCATACTCTCTAGAACAGAGGGAGAGAGAGAGAGAAAAAAAGAGAGAACATGAGTTCCAGTGCCTCCTCCCTACGGTGCTCTAGGCCACAGCCACCTGCTCCAGGTCTGCTTTTGAGTCTTCATGTTGCAGCCCAGATCCCTCACCTCTGAGATGATTGGCTTTTGGGGTGCTTGATACTTTCATTAAAAAAACAGCACTTCCTATCCTTGGCAGTTACCCTTGGCCTTGCCCTAGAATCCCCTTCAGGATTTTCTGTCATATCACAAATATCTACTATCAGCATGTTCATCAATATCTAGGAAATTTAGTCTATAATAACACTGCTGAGACCAACAACTTTAATATATGGTTCTTGTTGGGTGTCAGCAATCAAAGTCTGGTGTCTTTATGCATCTTCCACTAGCATGAGGTGAGATTATGTCCCAGAACTCTTACTATCATCTTCTGGTTTCCAATCCTATTTGTCTGTGGATAACTGCTTGAATGAGAAAACAAGTGCGCGCGCGCGCACACACACACACACACACACACACACACACACACACACACACACATTTTTCAAAAGCAATTTTCAGGTGAAGTGCAATCTTAATCTATAATTTTGGGAAAAAAATTCCTATAAGAAGTGATATCTAGAGATCAAACTTTACCACAAATAAGATGAATTTGATATTTTAACGGAATTAGACTCTTTTTTTTCTCTTTGCTTTCCTTTTCACCATCAAAAGTTGATAGAAATGGACTTTTCAGAAAGAACTATTTGTCCTAAAGAGCAAATCCAAGCCCCCAACTTCTCATAACACTTGAAATTTTGAGATTTCAATTTTTTCCATTACGGTTTCAAAACTCTAATTCATAAGGGTACAATTTCAAAAATGCCCTTATCCTTAGCGGTCTCTATAAGAAGAAAGTTTCCCAAATGTAAGAACGCTGAGTCCTAAGATGCAGACAGTAGATCAATCTTCACCTTCCACAGCAAACCCCGGGGAGAGAGCCCTCCACTGGTAGCCTGGACAGAAGTAAGATCCCTTTCAGCTACAGCCAGATTCTTCTGCCACCCTTAATCTTCAGACTTGAGAGAAGTGGCCAGCATAGAATGATCCAGGCCCAGTCTTCTAAATGTATTATAATTGTTAATCCTGTAAACCAGGCTTGCATAGAGAAATACGATCCAGTGCATGAAATATTTCTCTAACCACGACACCATCTCTTTAAAAAATAACTTAAATGCCAAAGACTGAGATATTTTAATGAAATGAGTCCAGGCAATTTTTTCCAAGCCTGTTCAGCCCAGCATCAAGCTCTGAGTCTGACAGCACCAAGCTACATGGTTCTCGAGGGACCTCAATGCCTGAGTGAGTCGCCCAAGGTGCCTCACCAACTCCCAAGGCAAGACTCAGGCCCAGGGGACGAGAGCTCCATTACTCCAAGTCTGCACAATCACACATTTTTTCCTTAAATCCTTGGTCTCGAGGGACTACCTTGCAAAAGGAAAAGCCAATTTACCCTTAAACATTTAATAAAGAAAAGACAACAAAGAAAATCTTTTCATCACACTGCATGCTCGAGACACCTTTCATGGTGAGAACTGCTAAACTGAAACCACAGATAAAGAGGTCTTAAATTTTTTCTTTATGGAAGTAAGGGATTTGTCCATTTTTTTCCCAGTAAGCATCTAATAAGTTTCCACTCTTCATCAGACACTAGGCAAGGCTCTGGGGCTACAGTCAGGAAAAAGCCTTGCTCTCTGCAAGCAGTGCACACTGCTCTGGAGGAAACACACGTGTAGTTTCCTCCAGTATCGGGCAGAATAAAACACACATCAAATATAAAGCCCAAGCAAAATACTACAGACACCCAGAGGTAATAATGATAACGATAATGATGCCAGGGGTAATGATAAAATATTACTAATATAACAGCTCCATTTTTAAAGAACAGGTACTCTGCTAAGTGATTTAGATACAGTGTAGTAGAGTCTTCATGACAGTTCTATGTGACAGGTACTATTTTTGCCTCCATTTCACAAAAATGGAAACTGAGGCATGCAGAGGAAGGAATGCCCAAGTGGGTTTCAAGCAGACAGGACAACTTCACAGAGGATATAAGCCATAGCCTAGGAGGATAAATGGGATTTAGATAGATCGACTAGGAAGAGGGGAGAGACGGAAGGCAGTTCAGGATGAGGAAAGAAAGAGTACATGAAGAACTAAGTTAAGCAAAATTAAAGGGACGGTTGTGCTGAAAATGGAAGGAGGGTGTGTTAAAAGTGACATCCAGTATTTAAAAGAGTTGGAGCAGTACCACACACCCAGCAGACCCTCAACAAATGCAATGTTGTGAGGTGAAGTAATGAATGCATTTCTCAGCACCAGCCTGACTTTCAGTTCTATGGGGCCGAGTTAAATGACACTTGCTTCTTGCCCGTGCTGCAGGCAATTTTATTATTATTTTTGATTTCTTAACCTGTTTCATAATTCTTTTCCTTTCTCCTATAAGCTGAAGGGAAATGCAATCACAGGTGAGCAACAGGCTAGGATACAAAACAAAAGTTTTAAATGTGAAAGAGGAAAAAAATCTACCTTGTCAGCACATCGGCAAAATTGAATGAAAGTTGGCATGCAGTGACAGGAAGAGAACGTGGAGGGTAAATGAAAGACATAAAACATCCTTCCAGTGACAGGAGAAGTAAACTAATTTTGGTGAACACCTACTTCATGCCAGCACTTTCCCTACATCGTCTCTCCAAACTCTACCCACAAGGCACTATGATTCCTATTTTACAGATGAGAACACTCATACTTACAAATGTGAAATTCTTACCTGAAATCACTGCAGTTAGCAATGGCAGATTCCACTTTTGAAACCTTGTCTATCTGACTCCCAATCCTATGTTCTTTCTACTATGATGTATTGTATCCATGAGAACTAACAGTCAATCAGGGTCTTATTTTAAGGATCTCAATCTCTCTCTCTCTCCCTCTCCCCCCCACACCTAAATATATTATATAATATGATGTATTTGATAAATATTTTTTACTTACTCAAAACCATGAATAAATATTGAATCAGTCAAGCTTTATGATCTCATAGCAAGTCTTCATGTGTAAGTACTTGAGAAACAGTCATGAGAAAAACAGAGATATAAGAATGGCTCTATTTGCCCATGTGTTGGTATATTAAATGAAAAGTATGAAAACAATTGTAAACACTAATAATAATTAAATAATTTTAGTACTTTCAGTATTTTAAAAGGTTGTCTTTAACTTAAAGTGGTTAATCTTTCAAAAAAACCAGAAAAGGTGTTTGATAGTGGGGAAAGAACCAAAGATCAAAGCTGAGAAATACAGAATTTCCTGACTGCATGCAAGCCTACCTATGACCTTCCAACCACTGCCTTCTGAGCTGTCACTTTTCCTACAGATTCTAGTGATTAGCCAAAATGTTATTTTCAGAAGATAAAAACTAAGACTTTATCTAAATAGAAAGCTTTGCCACTGTTTGATTTAAAATTTCACTCAAAAGCATTTAGAATTGGTTTAACTTTGCAACTGGAAAAGAAGCAAGAGTGTGATGCTATTGATTAAACCATATGAACAGAAAAGATAGATTTGCGCCCTTCATCTGATACTAATCGTGCCTTACGTCAGTGCAGGGCTGTGTAAATTTCAAAGCGGTTATATATATTTATCTTTGCAATGGATTTGGTCAACATTCTTCTGGAGTAAATAGTATAGGAAAAAGAATCAGCATTTTATGTTAAGAAAACTTGAGGCCTGGAGATATTAAGCAGCTTTCCTACAGTCTCAGAGTTTGGGAAAAGTTAGTAAGGACTGAACTTCTTGTCTCCATAATTCCTAGCCTGGTGTTTGTTCTGCTGCTCTAGTATCTCACGACACGAGTAAATCCACATTCCTCTTGGGGATTCTACAGCAATAGAGAGGATTAGGACCTGAGACTCTGATTCCTTAAGAAGTGCCAGGGGATTCTTTGATCAGAAATTTGGGGAAATTCCAACCATTTGGTAAATATGGAGCAATATACGGCAGAATAGTTTTCTTTGGAAATTCAAGCCCACATTAATTGCAGTTAATATTTCTTTAATATTCCTAGAGACAGTGTAAACAATTGAATCAAAAGATGAGTTATTTCAGCTCATGGTTCCAGGGCAAATAATAGAATATGATTAAAATGTTGTTTAAGAGTAATGTTTTAAAAAACAACATAGTGTGATCACAACTGCAATAGGTAGAGAAGCAAATCAAGAGAAAAGTATTATTCTGGGTGAACGGATTAATACTTTACTTACAGTGAGTATACATATAATTAAAAACACAGTTATCTTTAATCAAATACCATCAAGCAAGAGAAAAAAGTAGGAAAGATAGCTACAGAACTGTAAACTCTCCTAGAACTACACTTAAAAACTCAGTTTCCACCCTTGGCACCTCTTGACTTGATTCTGTTGGTGACTGCCTAGATGTTTATGTGATAATGATGAAAATAAGGGAGTCATGAGTTGTGCATAATGGCTTCCCACAATTCACTCATTCACTCATTCAGCAAGTATTTGTTGAATTCTTACCACATAGCAGGCCCTGTGCTAGAAGCTAGTTTTACAAGGTGATGCAAACTCAGGATCTTTTCTCCCAGGGTTTATAATCTAACGGGGGTTGTAGAAGAGTAAAGTGATAACAGGAAATAAAGGAGCTATGAGTACATAGGAAGGGAATCTACGCAAATCTGGGGGCCAGATTTCAAGTACCATTTAAACTCAGATCCGAAGATAAATAGGAGTTGGTCAGGTGAAGAGTGAGGGAGAGACTGCTCCAGGTAGAGGAGATATTTGTGCAACATCCTGTAAGTGAAACAGAGCCTGAATCTTTCATGGAACTAAAAGAAATTTAGTGTATGAACAGCAGTTTGTCAGGAGGAGAGTGGAATGAAAACAGGCTTAAAAGATAAGCAATGCTAGATCATCAGTATTCTGGACATAAGGATTGTAAGCAGTACAGAGAGATATGATCAGGTTTGTGTGTTTCAGACACATCACACTAGCTATTCTATGAAGAATGATTTAAGGAAGGAATATCTGGAGATTCACTAGGAAGATTTTTTCATAGTTCAGGTGAGATATGGACTGGAATAGTAGCAGTGGGGTTGGAGAGAAGTAGGTATTTTCAAAAGAAGCATCAGGACTTTGTGAATGATTATACATAGGAGTAAGAGAAAGGTGGGCACCAAGGAGAAGGTTTAACTTTCTGGCTTGAGTAACTGAGTCAGTGATTGTTCCATTTCCTATTTCTTGAGTAGGGAACATAGAAAAGCATGTTTGAGGAAGCCGATAGTAATTTTGAGGGACTCATGGTATATCCAAGTAGAATATTCAGCAGACACCTTTATATATATATATATATATATATATATATATATATGAGTCTCTGGGCTGGAACCACACATTTAAGAGGCATCACAAGAATTCTATGCTGCAACTAAAAAGAGATAAGCTTCACCCTTTTAAAAACTGTTGATCAGGGCTTCCCTGGTGGCGCAGTGGTTGAGAGTCCGCCTGCCGATGCAGGGGACACGGGTTCGTGCCCCGGTCTGGGAAGATCCCACATGCCGCGGAGCCGGCTGGGCCCGTGAGCCATGGCCGCTGAGCCTGCACGTCCGGAGCCTGTGCTCTGCAATGGGAGAGGCCACAACAGTGAGAGGCCCACGTACCGGAAAAAACAAAAAAACAAAAAAACCAAAAAAACCCTGTTGATCAAATGGAAGATGCTGCAGTAGAAACATGGTTGTAAAATCTAAAAATAAGCCATCCCATTCCTAGATTAAACTCATCAACTAGAAAGGGGAAGTTTCGTGAGAATAGCTGGACTTAATCAAAGGGCCCAGGTTGATGGAGGGAGAGCTGGTCCTGAGTATAGGGTCTGGATCTCTCCTGACGCCATTTACCATGGCACTCTAGGTATGTCTCTAGGGAAAGAGCTGCATAAAAGCTTGAAATGGAATTGTTGGTTATTAATAGCTGTAGAATGAAGATCCCAGGCCTACTTTGGCATAAGGCTCCTGAAACTGAGTGTAATGCTAAGAAGAGTAAAGACGGTCATCAAATTACAAGAGAAGAGAAAAAAGAAGAAAAAAAAGAACTACAAAAACAACCAGAAAACAGTTAACAAAATGGCAATAAGCACATACCTATCAGTAATTATTTTTTTTATTTTTTAACATCTTTATTGGAATATAATTGCTTTACATTGTTGAGTTAGTTTCTGCTATATAACAAAGTGAATCAGCTATACGTATACATATATCCCCATATCCCATCCCACCCTCCCTATCCCACCCCTCTAGGTGGTCACAAAGCACCGAGCTGATCTCCCTATGCTATGCAGCTGCTTCCCACTAGCTATCTATTTTACATTTGGTAGTGTATACATGTCAATGCCACTCTCTCACTTCACCCCAGCTTACCCTTCCCTCTCCCCATGTCTTCAAGCCCATTCTCTATGTCTGCGTCTTTATTCCTGTCCTGCCCTTAGGTTCTTCAGAACCTTTTTTTTTTAGATCCCATATATATGTATTAGCATACGGTATTTGTTTTTCTCTTTCTGACTTACTTCACTCTGTATGACAGACTCTAGGTCCATCCACCTCACTACAAACCACTCAATTTCATTTCTTTTTATGGCTGAGTAACATTCCATTGTATATATGTGCCATGTCTTCTTTATCCATTCATCTGTCGATGGACACTTAGGTTGCTTCCATGTCCTGGCTATTGGAAATAGTGCTGCAATGAACATTGTGGTACATGACTGTTTTTGAATTATGGTTTGCTCAGGGTATATGCCCACTAGGGGGATTGCTGGGTCATATGGTATTTCTATTGTTAGTTTTTTAAGGAACCACCATACCGTTCTTCATAGTGGCTGAATCAATTTACATTCCCACCAATAGTGCAAGAGGGTTCCCTTTTCTCCACACCCTTTTTAGCATTTATTGTTTGTAGACCTTTTGATGATGGCCATTCTGCCAGTGTGAGGTAATACCTCATTGTAGTTCTGACTTGCATTGCTCTAATGATTAGTGATGTTGAGCATCCTTTCACATGTTTGTTGGAAATCTGTATATCTTCTTTGGAGAAATGTCTATTTAGGTTTTCTGCCCATTTTTGGATTGGGTTGTTTTTTTGATACTGAGCTGCATAAGCTGCTTGTATATTTTGGAGATTAATCTTTTGTCAGTTGCTTCATTTGCAAATATTTTCTCCCATTCTGAGGGCTGTCTTTTCGTTTTGTTTATGGTTTCCTGTGCTGTGCAAAAGCTTTTAAGTTTCATTAGGTCTCATTTGTAGCTTTGTACTATACTCTGAAGTCAGGTAGCCTGATTCCTCCAGCTCTGTTTTTCTTTCTCAAAATTGCTTTGGCTATTTGGGGTCTTTTTATTTCCATACAAATTGTGAATTATTTTGCTATAGTTCTGTAAAAAATGCCATTGGTAGTGTGATAGGGATTGCAGTGAATATGTAGATTGCTTTGGGTAGAATAGTCATTTTCACAATGTTGATTCTTCCAATCCAAGAACATGGTATATCTCTCCATCTGTTTGTGTCATCTTTAATTTCTTTCACCAGTGTCTTATAGTTTTCTGCATATAGGTCTTTTGTCTCCTTAGGTAGGTTTATTCCTAGGTATTTTATTCTTTTTGTTGCAGTGGTAAATGGGAGTGTTTCCTTAATTTCTCTTTTAGATTTTTCATCATTAGTGTATAGGAATGCAAGAGATTTCTGTGCATTAATTCTGTATCCTGTTACTCTACCAAATTCATTGATTAGCTCTAGCACTTTTCTGGTAGCATCTTTAGGATTCTCTATGTTTAGTATCATGTCATCGGCAAACACTGACAATTTTACTACTTCTTTTCCAATTTGGATTCCTTTTATTTCTCTTTTGTCTCTGATTGCTGTGGCTAAAACTTCCAAAACTATGTTGAATAATAGTGGTGAGAGTGGGCAACCTTGTCTTGTTCCTGATCTTAGTGGAAATGATTTCAGTTTTTCACCATTGAGAATGATATTGGCTGTGGGTATGTCATATATGGCCTTTATTATGTTGAGGTAAGTTCCCTCTATGCCTACTTTCTGGAGGGTTTTTATCATAAATGGGTGTTGAACTTTGTCGAGGCTTTTTCTGCATTTGTTATCATATGGTTTTTATCCTTCAGTTTGTTAATATGGTGTATCACATTGATTGATTTGCATATACTGAAGAATCCTTGCATTCCTGGGATAAACCCCACTTGATCATGATATATGATCCTTTTAATGTGCTGTTGGATTCTGTTTGCTAGTATTTTGTTGAGGATTTCTGCATCTATGTTCATCAATGATATTGGCCAGTAGTTTTCTTTTTTTGTGACCTCTTTGGTTTTGGTATCAGGGGGATGGTGGCCAGGTAGAATGAGTTTGGGAGTGTTCCTCCCTCTGCTATATTTTGGAAGAGTTTGAGAAGGATAGGTGTTAGCTCTTCTCTAAATGTTTGATAGAATT
>NC_041222.1:36541279-36621969 GCF_002837175.3 Physeter macrocephalus
GCACAGGCTCCGGACGCGTAGGCTCAGCGGCCATGGCTCACGGGCCTAACCGCTCCGTGGCATGTGGGATCTTCCCGGACCAGGGCACGAACCTGTGTCCCCTGCATCGGCAGGCAAACTCTCAATCACTGCACTACCAGGGAAGCCCTGTTGGAAGATTTTTAATCACAGTCTGAATTTCAGTGCTTGTGATTGGTCTGTTTATATTTTCTATTTCTTCCTGGTTCAATCTTGGAAGACTGTGCTTTCCTAAGAATTTGTCCATTTCTTCCATTTATTGGCATATAGTTGCTTGTAATAATCTCTCATGGTCCTTTGTATTTCTGCAGTGTCAGTTGTTACTTCTTTTTCATTTCTAATTCTGTTGATTTTAGTCTTCTCCCTTTTTTTCTTGATGAGTCTAGCTAATGGTTTATCAATTTTGTTTAACTTCTCAAAGAACCAGCTTTTGGTTTTACTGATGTTTGCTATCGTTTCCTTTATTTCTTTATTATTTATTTCTGATCTGATGGTTATGATTTCTTTCTTTCTGCTAACTTTGGGATTTTTTTTTGTTGTTGTTCTTCTTTCTCTAATTGCTTTAGGTGTAAGTCTAGGTTGTTTATTTGAGATTTTTCTTGCTTGTTGAGGTAAGATTATATTTCTATAAACTTCCCTCTTAATACTTCTTTTGCTGCATCCCGTAGGTTTGGGGCCATCGTGTTTTCATTGTCACTTCTTTCTGGGTATTTTTTGATTTCCTCTTTGATTTCTTCAGTGATCTCTTGGTTATTCAGTAGCATATTGTTTACCCTCCATGTGTTTGTACTGTTTACAATTTTTTTTCCTGTAATCGATATCTAGTCTCATAGCATTGTGGTCAGAAGAGATACTTGATATGATTTCAGGTTTCTTAAATTTACCAAGGCTTGATTTGTGACCCAAGATATGATCTATTCTGGAGAATGGTCCATGAGCACTTGAGAAGAAAGTGTATTCTGTTGTTTTTGGATGGAATGTCCTATAAATATCAATTAAGTCCACCCTGTTTAATATGTCATTTAAAGCTTGTGCTTCCTTATTTATTTTCATTTTTGTTGGTATGTCCATTGGTGAAAGTGGGGTGTTAAAGTCCCCTGCTATTATTGTGTTACTGTCGATTTCCCCTTTTATGGCTGTTAGCATTTGGCTTATGTATTGAGGTGCTTCTATGTTGGGTGCACAAATATTTACAATTGTTATATCTTTTTCTTGGATTGATCCTTTGATCATTATGTAGTGTCCTTCCTTGTCTCTTGTAACATTCTTCATTTTAAACTCTCTTTTTTCTGGTATGAGTATTGCTACTCCAGGTTCCTTTTGATTTCCATTTGCATGGAATATCTTTTTCCATCCCCTCACTCTCATTCTGTATGTGTCCCTAGGTCTGAAGTGGGTCTCTTGTAGACAGCGTATATAAAGATCTTGTTTTTCTATCCATTCAGGCAGTCTGTGTCTGGTTGGAGCATTTAATCCAATGACCATTAAGGTAATTTTTTATATGTATGTTCCTATTACCATTTTTATAATTGTTTTGGCTTTGTTTTTGTAAGTCTTTTCTTTCTCTTGTGTTTCCTGCCTAGGGAAGTTCCTTTAGCATTTGTCGTAAAGCTGGTTTGGTGGTTCTGAATTATCTTAACTTTTGTTTGTCTGTAAAGGTTTTAATTTCTCCATCGAATCTGATGAGATCCTTGCTTGGTAGAGTAACCTTGGTTGTAGGTTTTTCCCTTTCATCACTTTAAATATGTCCTGCTACACCCTTCTGGCTTGCAGAGTTTCTGCTGAGAAACCAGCTGTTAACCTTTTGGGGATTCCCTTGTATGTTATTTGTTGCTTTTCCCTTGCTGCTTTTAATATTTTTTCTCTGTATTTAATTTTTGATAGCTTGATTAATATGTGTGTTGGCATGTCTCTCCTTGGATTTATCCTGTATTTATCCTGTATGGGACTCTCTGTGCTTCCTGGACTTGCCTATCTCCTTTCCCATATTAGGGAAGTTTTCAACTATAATCTCTTCAAATATTTTCTTAGTCCCTTTCTTTTTCTCTTCTTCTTCTGGGACCCCTATAATTCGAATGTTGGTGCATTTAATGTTGTTCCAGAGGTCTCTGAGACTGTCCTCAATTCTTGTCATTCATTTTTCTTTATTCTGCTCTGTGGTAGTTATTTCCACTATTTTATCTTCCAGGTCACTTATCCATTCTTCTGCCTCAGTTATTCTGCTATTTATTCCTTCTAGAGAATTTTTTATTTCATTTATTGTTTGTTTGCTCTTTAGTTCTTCTAGGTCCTTGTTAAATGTTTCTCGTATTTTCTCCACTCTATTTCCAAGATTTTGCATCATCTTTACTATCATTACTCTGAATTCTTTTTCAGTTAGACTGCCTATTTCATTTGTTTGGTCTGGTGGGTTTTTGCCTTGCTCTTTCATCTGCTGTATATTTCTCTGTCTTCTCATTTTGCTTAACTTACTGTTTTTGGGGTCTCCTTTTCACAGGCTGCCAGTTCGTAGTTCTCATTGTTTTTGGTGTCTGCCTCCAGTGGGTAAGGTTGGTTCAGTGGGTTGTGTCAGGTTCTTGGTGGAGGGGACTGGTGCCTGTGTTCTGGTGGATAAGGCTGGATCTTATCTTTCTGGTGGGTGAGACCATGTCTGATGATGTGTTTTGGGGTGTCTCTGAGCTTATTATGATTTTAGGCAGCCTCTCTGCTAATGTGTGGGGCTGTGTTTGTCTTGCTAGTTGTTTGGCATGGGGTGTCCAGCACTGGAGCTTGCTGGTCGTTGAGTGGAGCGCTGAGATGGAAATCTCTGGGAGAGCTCTTGCCAACTCATATTACATGGGGCTGGGAGGTCTCTGGTGGTCCAAAGTCCTGAACTTGGCTCGCCCACTTCCGAGGCTCAGGCCTGACACCTGGTTGGAGAACCAAGTCAGCCACGTGGGTCAGAAGGAAAGGGAGAAAAAAAAGAAATAAAATAAAAATAAAATAAAGTTATGAAAATAAAAAAATTAAAAGAATATTAAAATAAAAAATTTAAAAAGTAATAAAATAAAAAAGAAGAGAGCAACCAAACCAATAAACAAATCCACCAATGATAACAAGTTCTAAAAACTAAACTAAGATAACATATAAATCAGAAACTAGTCAGTCGCATACAGCAAACCCCAAGTCTACAGTTGCTCCCAAAGTCCACCGGCTCAAGTTTGGGATGATTCGTTGTCTATTCAGGTATTCCACAGATGCAGGGTACATCAAGTTGACTGTGGAGATTTAATCCACTGCTCCTGAGGCTGCACAGAGAAATTTCCCTTTCTCTTCTTTGTTCACACAGCTCCTGAGGTTCAGCTTTGGATTTGGCCCCGCCTCTGCATGTAGGTTGCCTTTTGACATCAGTTCTTCACCCAGACAGGAGGGGGTTAAGGGAGCGGCTGATTAGGGGACTCTGACTCAGGCTGGGGGAAGGGAGGGGTATGGAATGCAGGGAAAGCCTGCGGCAGCAGAGGCTGGCGTGACGTTGCAACAGCCTGAGGCGTGCTATGTGTTCTCCCAGGGAAGTTGTCCCTGGATCACGGGATCCTGGCAGTGGCGGGCTGCACAAGCTCCCAGGAGGGGATGTGTGGATAGTGACCTGTGCTTGCACACAGGCTCTTGGTGGCAGCAGCAGCCTTAGCGTTTGATGCCTGTCTCTGGTGTCCACGCTGATAGCCACGGCTCGCGCCTCTCTCTGAAGCTCGTTTAGGTGGTACTCGGAATGTCCTCTCCTCGCGCACCCTGAAACAATGGTCTCTTGACTCTGAGGCTGGTCCAGAGTTTTTCCCGGACTCCCTCCCGGCTAGCTGTGGTGCACTAGCCCCCTTCAGGCTGTGTTCACGCAGCCAGCCCCAGACTTCTCCCTGGGATCTGACCTCTGAAGCCGGAGCCTCAGCTCCCAGCCCCCGCCCGCCCTGGCAGGTGAGCAGACAAGCCTTTTGGGCTGGTGAGTGCTGGTTGGCACCGATCCTCTGTGCGGGAATCTCTCCGCTTTGCCCTCTGCACCCCTGTTGCTGCGCTCTCCTGCGTGGCTCCAAAGATTCCCCCCTGCCCATCCCCTGTCTCCGCCAGTGAAAGGGCTTCCTAGTGTGTGGAAACTTTTCCTCCTTCACAGCTCCCTCCCAGAGGTGCAGGTCCCACCGCTATTCTTTTGTTTCTGTTTATTCTTTTTTCTTTTGCCCTACCCAGGTACGTGCCTTTTGGGAAGTCTGATGTCTTCTGTCAGCGTTCAGTAGGTGTTCTGTAGGGGTTGTTCCACATGTAGATGTATTTTTGATGTGTTTGTGGGGAGGAAGGTGATCTCCATGTCTTACTCCTCTGCCAACTTGAACGTCCTCCTCCAGTAATTACTTTAAATGTAAAACGACTAAATGCTTTAATCAAAAGACAGAGAATGACTGAATGGATTGAAAAATGTATACATGCTGCCACAGGAGGCTCACTTCAGATCTAAAGACAAGCACAGACTGAAAGTGAAAAATGGAAAAAGGCACTCCATTCAAATGGAAATGAAAAGAAAGCTGGAATAGTAATATTAATATCAGAGAAAATAGACTTTAAAACAAAGACTGTAACAAGAGACAAAAAAGGACATTATATAATGATAAAGGGATTGATCCAACAAGAAGTACAATTGTAAATATATATGCACCCAACATAGGAGCATCTAAATACATAAAACAAATGTTAACAAGCATAAAGGGAGAAATGGACAGTAACACAATAAAAATAGGGGACTTTAACATCCCACTTATATCAATGAATAATTCATCCAGACAGAAAACCAGTAACAAAACACCGTCCTTAAATGACACATTAGACCCGATGAACTTAACAGGCATATATATGTGTATATATATATATATAACATTCCATTCTAAAACAGCAGAATACACGTCCTTTTCAAGTGCACATGGAACATTCTCCAGGATAGATCACATACTAGGCCACAAAAGAAGCCTTGGTAAATTTAAATTAAAATCATATCAAGCATCTTTTCTGACCACAATGCTATGAGACTAGAAATCAACCACAAGAAAAAAAAACTGCAAAAAACACACATACATGGAGGCTAAACAATATGCTACTAAACACCCAATGGGTCACTGAAGAAATCAAAGAAGGAATAAAAAAATACTTGAAGACAAACAAAAATGGAAACACAACAATCCAAAATCTATGGCACACAGCAAAAGCAGTTGTAAGAGGGAATTTTATAGCAATACAAGCCTACCTCAGGAAATAAGAAAAATTGCAAATAAACAACCAAAACCTACACTTGATGGAAATAGGAGAAAAAGAAGAAACACAACCCAAAATTGGTAGAAGGAAAGACATTATAAAAATCAGAGCAGAAATAAATAAAAGAGAGAATAAAAAACAATATGAAAGATTAATGAAACTAAGAACTGGTTCTTTGAAAAGGTAAACAAAATTGATAAACCTTTAGCCAGAGTCATTAAGAAAAAAAGAGAGAAGGGCCCCAAACCATAAAATCAGAAATGAAAGAGGAGATGTTACAACTGACATCACAGAAAAACAAAGGATCATAAGAGACTACTATGAACAACTAAACGCCAATAAATTGGACAACGTAGAAGAAACTCATAAATTTCTAGAAACATACAATCTCCCAAGACTGAATCAGAAAGAAATAGAAAATATGAACAGATCAGTTACCAGTAAAGAAATTGAATCAGTAATCAAAAAACTCCCAATAAGCAAGATTCCAGACCAGAGGCTTCACAGATGAATTCTACCAAACATTTATTGAAGAATTAACACCTATCCTTGTCAAACTATTCCAAAAAATTGAAAAGGAAGGAATGCTTCCAAACTCATTCCACAAGGCCAGCATCAGTCTGATATCAAAGCCAAACAAGGACACCATAAAAAAGAATATTATAGGCCAACACCACTGATGAACATAGATGCAAAAATCCTCAACATATTAGCAAATCAAATTCAGCAATACAGTAAAAGGATCATACACTGTGATCAAGTGGGATTTATCCCAGGGATGCAGGAATGGTTCAACATACACAAAGAAATCAATGCGATACACCACATTAACAAACTGAAGAATAAAAATCATCCTTATTATCAGGTAACTATATCTTTGCTTCAGGCGTCTACTTTAGGGTGAACCCAAACTGAGCAGAACCCAGTAAGTCTTTAGCACATACTAGAGTTTTAGATTTTTCTCTATGAAAATTACCTGGGAGGTATCTATTCTATGGTGCCAATAAGAAATATAATAATAATAATAATAATAATAATAATAATAATAATAGTAATAGTAATAATGGCTAGAATTTTAAGAGGGAGTACTCTATGCCAAGCACTGAGCCAAACGCCTTACATGGATTTGGTCCCAAGACAAACCATGTGAGATAAGAGCTATCATTACCCCTGTTTTACAGATGAGAAAACTGAGATTTAGAGTCCTGACACTATGTGTCCAAAGTTATGAAGTTAGCAAGTGTTAGAGCAATCTATATCCAGGCAAGTTTTACCCCTGTATCTTAGGCAAAGGGGTAAGATTAGCACCCATGTAAGAAACTGGATAAGTTTGGGGGGAACCTGGGAACAGTCACATTAAGTAGGAGGCAAACCCACTTGCTTGACAGTTGGTTGACTGAGTGGGCAAGCCTGCAGAGAGGGAAGGAGTACCAGTTTCCAGTTGGCCACCCTGGCCTGCGTTAAAAGCAACACTCTTCCCAGGGAGTCTGTGTTTAACATAAAAATAAATAATCCAAATGTAAATTGCAATCCCCACAGTGTCTTCCTCCTTTTTTTCCTTTTGGGATATGAAAAGCATCTACAAACATATGCTCCTGCTGCCTTTTTCTTTGTGGCCCACTCCACAAAGACACTTAAAAAAAATGACAGCCCACGGTCTTTTTCAGAGCCTGCATCTCTGGTTTGTCACTTGGCAAAGGACAGAAATATTCCATGCGTGGTTGAAGGTGGTGCCAGGAGAAAGCATGGAAGATTTATTCTTTGGCTGCCCAGGTTACATATTAAAGAGGAACTAGGGTTCAAAAAGGAGCCTGCAGCTCTGCACATCAGAGGTGTTCACTTCCGCTCATTGTTGAATTAAACTGAACCTTGTGTGGCCACAAGGGAGGAGTGTCACAGGTCACTTTTAGCAAGAGGGTCCTGAAGAGGGACCACTGTGCTTCCTCCCACCCCACTTCCTGGCTCTTGGGCTACTGCCAATATAATTAGTATTAATTACAATGCTGTGGCACTTCAAATGTCAATTTCAGTCTGTGACTTAAAGAAAAGCAAAACCCCACACATTAAAGCAGTCAGAAGAATTTTTAATTTGGTAAAGGAGCGAGCCCCTCTTTGAGGTTCCAGATCTCTGCTGCAATTGCTACTACAGCAGGAAACAAACGAATGAATAAGAACCTGGGGTGTTTCCTTTCCTCCTTGGAAGTCTTTATATCAAAAGAGTAGCATTTTGGATACAGTTTAGGTACTGGGTCATACAGTGAATCCTTTTGGGTGGCTTTTTTGTGAATTCAGTATCATAACCTAAACAGACAGCAATATTACGATCTGAATACAAAAGAGTTTATGCCAGCTAGAGAGTCAGCATAGCGTTTCTGAATGTATGAATGACGTACCTGCAGCTTGCTGCCTCTCAGCAAGTCTTTTGAATATGAACTCTTGAAGCCTAGGAAGAATTTCCCAGGGAACTAAATGATCTTTGCATATTTGAGAAGGAAAATGCTAATAACTGAACTGAACCTAACTGAATTAAATATTAAATCTAACTGGTAGCAGTAAATTATATTCCAATGTTTTCCAAAGATTAATATATAATTTCACAACTATTTCTGCAGTGGACTCAAATAACCTTTAAAAATACGGTAATCACAGTTCTCTTCCTGAAGACACCTTCATTCCTCACAAGAAAATGGTTTTTCTCCCCCTATTTCTGTTGTGAACAGTAGGGCACTCAATGAAAAAATGAAAAAAATGTGTCTGGATTTACGGGGGACAAAATGTAAAATTCACTCAGATACACTGTGTTGTTTCCTTACCGTCTTCTCTATTCAGAAGTCTTTAGGTAAGAAACAGAAGCTGGGGCTTCCCTGGTGGCGCAGTGGTTGCGCGTCCGCCTGCCGATGCAGGGGAACCGGGTCCGCGCCCCGGTCTGGGAGGATCCCACATGCCGCGGAGCGGCTGGGCCCGTGAGCCATGGCCGCTGAGCCTGCGCGTCCGGAGCCTGTGCTCCGCAACGGGAGAGGCCACAACAGAGAAAGGCCCGCATACCCCCCAAAAAAAAAAAATAAGAAACAGAAGCAGAAGCTGTCACATTTGGCCAGGGCCCAGCTGTGTGAGATGAGTAAGGCAGGTGCTAAGGCGCAAAATTTAGGGAGGTTCTCCCTCTCAGAATTACACAATGCTTGACCCAGCCACAGGGGCCTACCTCACTACAGGATGGCTCAGTCAAACCAGAGTGGAGGCTTTTGCTCTGGCCTGTGACCACCAGCACACTGTACTGCACTTCATTCATTCATCTATTAATTCACTCAATAAATATCTGTTGAGCATCTGATACGTACCAGGTACCACTCTGGTTTTCAATGAACAAAATCAACAAAATTTCCTGCATTCACATTCCTGGAATGGAACACAAACAACAAAAAGCAAACATAATCAATAAGACATGGTACGGTATGTCAGAATGGGCTAAGTACTCTGGCTAAATAAAAAGAGAATGGATAAGGGAAACTGGGAGTGCCAGAAAGAGCTACAGTTTTAGATGGAGGTGTCTAGATTTATGAGGATCAGTGGACATCAGAGAAGACATTAAAGCAATTCCTTGAAGTAAATGTGGAGTAAGCCAGGCAGATATTGGATGGGAAAGCATTCCAGACATCAGGAACAGTCTGTGCAAAGGCCCTGAGACAGGAATGTGCCTAATACGTTTAAAAAGCAGTGAAGAGGTAAGGAAATACACTCAGAGAGGTAAGAGAGTACAGGGGGGACTTGCTGTGCATTTTAAGGACCGTGGATTAGATTCTGAAAGAAATGAGGAGCGACTGTGAAATATCGAGATAATTTGTTCCAAGTTTAGCAGGACCATTATGGCTGTCTTGTTGATAATGACTATAGGAAGGGGGCAAACGTGAAAGCAGGGACACCAGTTAGGAGGCTATCATAATACACTAAGGCAAAGATGATGGTAGATTGGACCACCCTGGTGATGAAAAGTAGTTGTATTCTTGATATATTTTAAAGGTAGAGCCATCAGAATTTCCTGAAGCATTGGATACAGGGTGAGATAGAGGGGAGTCAGAGGTGATTTTAAGATACTTGGTGTGAGCAAGGGATTATGCCGTAACGGTCCATAATTCAGTTATTGCTCAATATCTAGGAAACATATTTGCTAAAGTAATCATGTTTTTCAAAAGAAGCTCCCAAAACAAGCAAACAAAGCAGGCATAAACTCATGACTACCACAACTGCATGCAAAACTTAGCTCAAATTTCTAATCTTGTTAGGGTGGTGAGAAATTCAGTCTCAGTCATTCCTGGGGCTCCCAACTCCACTGGGGTTAGGCTGAAGCCCCTAGGGTAGGGGCTTACACAGTTCAGGTCTTTCAGGGAGACCCCATTATCTTTAGATCCATGGTGGTCTTTATGATATGCTCATGCAGAAAAGTCAACATGGTCGAATCCTTTAAGATGTGTATTGAAGAGCATCTCTGGGGAGGCTAGAAGCTCATATAACTAAATGCATTAAGCTGTTTGTTTTTCTCAGGTCAGTCCTCTATTCTAGGCAGAGAAGTAGCAGGGTAGGGAGAGGAGGTGTAGGTCCCTGAAAACACAGTTTTTCCAGTGTTGGACAACTTCTCCCTGCCCCAGGTTGACAGTTTCTGCCTCTACCTAAACTAACACACTTCTCCATCTCCCTTGTATCGGTTTATGTACGTTATACTGCAGAAACAAACAAACTCTTAAGGGGATTACAACACAAAAGTTTATTTCTGCCCACGTTCATGTCAGCTGCAGACTGGAGATGGCTCTAATTCACAGCTTCTTCATTAGCGGATCCAGGATGTTGGAGCTGCCTTTAACTGGCCTCATGGGAAATAGAGCAATACCACATCATGAAATGACCCTTTCATTTTTGCCTGGAAGTTGCATACATCAATTCTGCTCAAAATGTATCATCCAAAACACATCACATGGCCAAGCTGATGGGTAGGGAGGTAAAAACAACTCCCTGGGAGAAACATGGAAGAATTGGGGATAATAACATGACCTACCATACTCCAGTTCCGGGGGCGTTTTACAGAAACAAAATGTCAAGTTTCTTTCCTGGAGGTAAACTAGCAATGAGAAAATCAAACCAGTTAGCATTTTTTCTTATTAACTCAGTTTGCTGTTTTAGCAAGCACTTTGTGGTTACATAGAGTTGAATGAGGAAATTTCGGAGAGTGGATACAGGTGAGATAGAGGGGAGTCAGAGGTGATTTTAAGATACTTGGTGTGAGCAAGGGATTATGCTTATGAAATTTCGGAGAGTCTATCAATTCTATAATATTTCCAGTCAGGCTCTGATCAAGCTTTTAACACATATTTACTCATCTAACCCTTAGAAGAATCCATGAGGCAGATACTATTTTTACTCCCTCTCCCCATTTTTATGGATATAGGAAGTTAGTCATAGAGATAAAGTCATGTTAAGAAAAAGCAAGTGATAAATTGTGGCTGCAGGATTAGGACTCTAGGTGTTTAGCTCCAGGATCTGAGCTCCTAACTACTGTTCCACAGTACTATTGAGAATTAGACCCAGTCACAGTATTTAGGGTGCCCTAATAAGAGAATCAGTGACAACTATCCAGTTTCATTCTATATAATATCCGTCTATAAAAGTCTGGAAAAGGACATTTTTCCCTCTGTGTTTCCTTTGAAATGTAAAGTCTTGCTGTGCCATTTTCAGATTAAAGCCCAATTAAGGGAATAAAACACTTAAGCTATTGATCTTTCAGTAGGAAGGTTACAGCTATAATCATTTACTCCTAGGAACCAGTTATCTTTCTAGATGTTCCAGCTGTGACCTTTCGTCCATCTACAGGGATTCCCGAGTCCATAGTCCAGGCCCTGACATGTCTTGCTGTATGCCAAGAATTACTACAAATTATTAAGGCTGTACACGCAGATTCCCATAGCAGAAATTTCTGCCAGTTGCCCACTTCCTCCCTTCTATCTCCCCTTCTTTTCCCTACATCTGGTAAGAGTAACTGGGGTGACCAGCTGAACTAATGAGTTTATGAAAGCAACAATCCCAGCATGCAATGCCACCAGGACTCCTTCTCTGTCACCTTCCACTGTGCTGCAGTTGGGAAAGGGTACATTTTTCAGGATGAAATGCCACACTGCCAATTCTGTGTTTTTCCCCTTACTTCATACATATGCAAACACACAAATCCCAACATAAACACACAAAGACATGTATGCATGCATGCAGGCATACGCATGCATTCCCCGTGATCTTTTGTTTTCTAGAAGTCTCACTTTCTGAATGTTAAGTGACAAGTTGCTGGACATAGTGCTAGGTAGGACTGCCTCAAGAAGTAGCATCCAAAACATAGAGAGATGACTGCCAATTCTATACATAGCATTTCTTCTTAAGGAGTTTAAAATTTGAGTATTTAATTAAAATTGGCCAGTTTTAATTTCTTTAGAAAATACTTAGTGGAAATATAATAGAAAAGTGCTTTCTTCATTCCTCCACATCACAAATCATGGCAAGTTCTTCACAGAGAGCATCAGGGTCTTCTCTTGTTGTTAAGCACCCCATGTTCTATCATTATGAAATTACAATATTCTGTAATTATAATATCCTAAAACGAAAGGATTTTAAAGAAATGTTTCAGATCCATATGGAAAAAAAATTGAATCCCTACATCACAACTCTCACTAAAGTCAATTCTAGATGTATCAAGAGCTTAAATGTGAATGGCAAAACTTTAAAACTTTTAGGAAGAAATACAAAAGTATACCCCAGTGACTTAGGAGGTAGGGAATGATTTCTTCAGAAACAAAAAGCACAAACTATCAAGGAAAAGACTGATAAACTTGATTCATTAAAATTAAGAATTTTACTCATCCAATGATTCTATTAAAGAAGGCGAAAGACAAGCCGAAAACTGGGAAAAGATATTTGCAATATCCAGAACTGAGACAGGATTAACATATAAAATATATAAAGAAAAAGGGAACTTACTTTGATAAGTTAACGGCGGAAGCCCTCTGTGTGGTGGGGACACGGAGGCCAAGGTCATACGATTAAAAAGAAGTGAAGGGTGGAAGAGAGTTCCAGCAAGAAGAAAGACTGAGTTCAAAGAGCAATGTGGCTGGAAAGCAGAGGCGAGAGGCTCGGAGAGGTAGACGACGGCCGGAACACGCAGGATGGTACAAAAAGGATCCAATTGAGGGTTTAATTGAGCGCAGCTGGCTGCTATGCGAAGCGCACATGCGCGGCCGAGATTACTCTTGGGGAGACGTTGGCGCCTCTGTAATCTAATACTGTAGAGGAGCTTTCACAGACTCTCAGAGAGGCAGCCACAGGGTCTTGGTTAAGGGCGTGAACTCTGTAGCCAGATTTACCTGCGTTCCTCTCCTAGCTCTGCTCCTTATAAACTCTTTGACCTTGGGCAAATTGCTTAGGCTTTCTATGCCTCGGTCTCCCAATATGTGAAATGGGTAATGGTGCCCATTAGGTGTTCTTAATCTTTTCTATGCCTTGCACCCCTGGGCAGGCTGGTGAAGCCTATGGATCTCTTCTCAAAAAATATATTTTTTTAATGCATAAAATAACACACCATAGGATTCCAAAAGACACCAAATATATTTTTTAAATAGTTATCAACATATTGAAACAGATATAGTTGACAGAGTTGTATGTATTTATATATATCTTTACTTACTAGATAATAAGAACTAAGGGTATAATACCTGCCATAATCTTGAGATTGTGATGAGTGAAAATAATATTTCAAGTTATCTACAACAATTATAACGTGATACCAAAAAAAAACCAACAATTTTTACAGGTCATAAAGTGACAGCCAATTCTACTGTGTGGTTTGGTGCCTACATTCCCAATTGAAGGATATATTAAATTTCAGTTAGAGGTTACTGAAATTAAAGATATATATATATTTAGATCTCTATATCTGTGTCTATCTAGATTTATTCATGTATCTATCGATCTGTCTACCTATCTATCTCCAAGTTGAAGGACTCTCTGAATTCTAACCACTTATCCCCTGGTCATCCATGGATCCTAGGATAAAAAGCCCTTGTCTTAGTCTGTCCTGGCTGCTCTAACTGAATTCCATATACTGGGTGCCTTACAAACAGCAGAAATTTATTTCTATTAAAGAGTTTCAAGTTTTCCAAAAGTAGAATGAGGGGCCATAAGCTCTCTGCTGGGATAAACTGTATTTCTTGACTTGCCTATAGTTCTTTATTTCATGAATATGAATAAGTTCCTCTAATCTCAGATAAAAGCAAATAATGAAACTGATGGTAACCCAATGCTTTAAAGCTTCTATCCTCAAATTCTATTCCTTTCAGAATTCTTTCAAGCTGTCAATTGGTGTTTTGGGTTGACTTCTTAGGAGCACCAGTAAGTGGTGGGGAAATGAGACAGGAAAGGGAAGAAAGTCAAGAAAACGTGTGTTATAAAGTGGATTTCCACTGTGGGCAATTGGAGCTTGGTCCCACTGGGGCACTCTGAGAGATACTAGAAAACGTGCTTTCTGCCCAGAAGTTGTCTCACCCAAGGAGCAAGGAAGCTAGGGTACTGACTCTCCCTCATTCAACAGTGATTCAGGGCTGCTCCCAGGGGCTTTAAATCCCTAGCACTCCCTGCCTTCTTCTCACCTATGGATCAAGGGAAAGCACTCAGCTGCTTGTAGTTATGGGCATATACTGGAATTTTTGTGTTTTGAGGGGATATGGGCAGGGCACTGATAGTGTCACTGCAATAGGTGCAACATTATAAACAGACATCTGGTTAAATAATTTTGGAATATATAAAAATGACAGCTAGGTTGCTTAGCTGCACATCTTTTCATGTCCTTTTATGTGTTAATATACATAGTGAATCCCTAAAAAAAGATTCAACTATTCCAACATACTTTGCTCAAGAATTATTATTTTTCTCTTTTGTCACTGTATGTTCTTAATGCCTAAATATAAAATATAATTTAAAATGAAAAACACACTCAAAAATTTGGAAATTGAAATTCTCACTTCTCAAAAGAAGAAATCATAATGGAAATTTGAATTTTTAGAAGTAAACAACAATGAAAACACTATATATTAACATTCATGGAATGTAGCAATACTTAGAAGGAAATTTACAGCATATAATATATACATATTCGAAAACAAAAAGTTTGAAAATTGAAAATTAGTCAGATAAGCTTCCAACTCAAAAAAATAAGTTGGAAAAAAATAAAATGGTTAGCTTTTCTTCCTTATACATAAATTGTGAAATATTCACATCCTAGAAAGATTGATAACTCTGATGCTTAGTGTATCCTAGCTGCTGCCCACATGGTCCTTGCCCTTAGGCTGTGTCCATCTGAAGGTACTAAGCACCACTCACTATAATAACATTTGCTTAGTATCTGACTGGTATATACTTTCTTTTTGTTTTTTCTTTTTGTCATCTTATGTTTTTAGATGTCTTCTCTAAATAGAATATAACAACTTTTTAAAAAATTTATTTTTTATTTTTATTATTTATTTTATTGGAGTCTAGTTGCTTTACATTGTTGTCAATTTCTGCTGTATAGCAAAGGGAATCAGCTATACGTATACAGATATCCCCTCCTTTTTGGATTTCCTTCCCATTTAGGTCACAACAGAGCATTGAGTAGAGTTCCCTGTGCTATACAGTCGGTTCTCATTAGTTATCTATTTTATACATAGTAGTGTATATATGTCAATCCCAATCTCCCAATCCATCCCACCCTCCCATCCCTCTTGGTATCAATACATTTGTCCTCTATGTCTGTGTCTTTGTTTCTGCTTTGCAAATGAGTTTATCTATACCATTTTTCTAGATTCCACATATATGTGTTAATACATGATATTTGTTTTTCTCTTTCTGACTTACTTCACTCTGTATGACAGTCTCTAGGTCCATCCACATCTCTGCAAATGGCACAATTTCATTCCTTTTTATGGCTGAGTAATATGCCATTGTATATATGTACCACATCTTCTTTATCCATTCCTCTGTTGATGGACACTTAGGTTGCTTCCATGTCCTGGCTATTGTAAGTAGTGTGGCAATGAACATTGGGGTGCATGTGTTTTTTGAATTATGGTTTTCTTTGGGTATATGCCCAGGAGTGGGATTGCTGGGTCATATGGTCGTTCTATTTTTAGTTTTTTTAAGGAACCTCCATATTGTTCTCCACAGTGGCTGTACCAATTTACATTCCCACCAACAGCGTAAGAGGGTTCCCTTTCTCTACACCCTCTCCAGCATTAATTGTTTGTAGATTTTTTAATGATGGCCATTCTGACGGGTGTGAGGTGATACCTCATTGTAGCTTTGATTTGCATTTCTCTAATAATTAGTGATGTTGCACATCTTTTCATGTGTTTGTTGGCCATCTGTATGTCTTCTTTGGAGAAATGTCTATTTAGGTCTTCTGCCCATTTTTTTGATTGGGTTGTGTTTTTTTTGATATTGAGCTGCATGAGCTGTTTGTATATTTTGCAGATTAATCCTTTGTCAGTTGCCTCATTTGCAAATATTTTCTCCCATTCTGAGGGCTGTCTTTTTGTCTTGTTTATGATCCTTTGCTGTGCAAAAGACTTTAATTAGGTCCCACTTGTTTATTTTTGTTTTTATTTTCATTTCTCTAGAAGGTGGGTCTAAAAGGATCTTGCTGTGACTTATGTCATAAAATGTTCTGCCTATGTTTTCCTCTAAAAGTTCTATAGTGCCTGGCCTTACATTTAGGTCTTCAAAGCATTTGGAGTTTATTTTTGTGTATGGTATGGTGTTAGGAAGTGTTATAATTACATTCTTTTACATGTAGCTGTCCAGTTTTCCCAGCACCACTTATTGAAGAGACTGTCTTTTCTCCATTGTATATTCTTTCCTACTTTGTCATAGATTAGGTTACTATAGGTGTGTGGGTTTATCTCTGGGCTTCCTATCCTGTTCCATTGATCTATATTTCTGTTTTTGTGCCAGTACCATACTGTCTTGATTACTGTAGCTTTGTAGTATAATCTGAAGTCAGGAAGCTTGATTCTTCCAGCTCCATTTTTCTTTCTCAAGATTGCTTTAGCTGTTCGGGGTCTTCTGTGTTTCCACAGAAATTTTAAAATTTTTTGTTCTAATTCTGTGAAAAAGGTCACTGGTAATTTGATAGGGATTGCAATGAATCTGCAGATTGCTTTGGGTAGTATAGTCAGTTTCACAATATTGATTCTTCCAATCCAAGAACATGGTATATCTCTTCATCTGTTTGTGTCATCTTTAATTTCTCTCATCAGTGTCTTATAGTTTTCTGCATACAGGTCTTTTGTCTCCTTAAGTAGGTTTATTCCTAGGTATTTTATTCTTTTTGTTGCAATGGTAAATGGGATTGTTTCCTTAATTTTTCTTTCTGATCTTTCATTGTTAGTGTATAGGAATGCAAGAGATTTCTGTGCATTAATTTTGTATCCTGCAACTTGACCAAATTCATTGATTAGCTCTAGTAGTTTTCTGGTGGCACCTTTAGGATTTTCTATTTATAGTATCATCTCATCTGCAAACAGTGACATTTTTACTTCTTCTTTTCCAATTTGGATTCCTTTTATTTCTTTTTTCTCTCTGTTGCCATGTCTAGGACTTCCAAAATTATGTTGAATAATAGTGGCAAGAGTGGACATCCTTGTCTTGTTTCTGATCTTAGAGGAAATGCTTTCTGTTTTTCACCATTGAGAATGATGTTGGCTGTGGGTTTGTCATATATGGCCTTTATTATGTTGAGGTAGGTTCCCTCTATGCCCACTTTCTGGAGAGATTTTATGATAAATGGGTGTTGAACAGCAGTACTTTTTTAAAAAGCAAGCTGAGACTCTGTCTTTGAATTGGTAAATTTAGCCCATTGGCATTTATTGTGATTAATGCTATATTTGGATTTATTTCTTCCATATTACTTTGTAGTTTCTTTGAATAATGTTTTTTCTTAGGTTTCTTTCCTGTTTTCTACTGGTTTGAGTATTCCTCCCTCCCATCTACACTTGACTCATTTAGGGGTTATACAACCTGTAACTGTTTTTGAATATGTTAGTTTTTCTTGGATATATGTGGCCTTGCTGGGAAAAGCACTAGATGTATTGTGTCCATAAAGCTTTATCAAGGACAAACTTCTGTTGGTCTGTCACTCCTAACATGGCAGTTCTACAAGGATGAATGTAGGAAACAATTAAATGATACAGGTCCCAAGCATAGAAGGCTATGAAATCATAAAAGTAATATTTGGAAACAATGAGAGTACTATCTGATGATTAGTTATTTCTTATTTTGGGTAGAGGATAAACAGACTTGTTGAAAAGCCATTTGACTAGTGACTTTTTCTTGGATTTCTGAGTTTTTTATTTATTGCCTTACAAAAACTAATCCTATAATTGATTTGAATATTGGCATAGAAGAGAGAGGCTGTCGAGACTTTGGCCAAAAAAATCCTTTAAAAGAGTGTGGATTTATATTTTTTAAACTCCTTGGGCTGTGTATGCATTCCACCTGAAAATACATGTCTTTTTCCTGTTCTAGAAATGTAGTCAATCATCGAATATTGAATATCATATTGAACCTTGCCAACAAGTATTTTCTTTCCTTCTGAACTCCTATTAGATAATGTTGAACCTTCTCACCACATCCTCCATGGTGCTTAGAATCTCTTTCATTTGTTCCATTTTTTCAGATCTCTGAGCTACTGTCTGGAAAACTGCTCAGATCTCTCAATTGTACCAGTTCTCTCTGCCACCAGGTCCGATCTGCTAATTAGCCTGTAGATTGAGGTTTTAATTTAAATTGTTATATTTTTCATTTTTGCAAATTCAAGTTTGATTTTTCTTTTCTTCACATCTGCTTGTTGTTTTTTTCACAGTGTCTTGTTATTTTCCAATGGGGTCTATCTATCCAAGTTTTGGGGACTATAAATCCTGCTGTTTATTGTGCCTGATAACTCTGACACACATGGATCTTTTTCAAACACATTTTTCAATTTTGACTGAGAATTAAATTCCAACAAATTCTGTTTTCCAAATATGAATCCTTCATCTTTGCTTGTAGCTATATCTTTCGTGTGTGTGTGTGTGTGTGTGTGTGTGTGTGTGTGTATGTATGTGTGTGCATGAGCATTCATGTGTTATGTGATTTCCTGTTAAGTGCCTCAAGGATATCATATTAAAAATAATTCATCCAGCTCTCCAAGTAGTTGTTACATGAGAGTTTCTCAATTGGCTTAGTTTGCCAAGTTACCAGAATTGGAAGTCAAATTAGACTATTGTCTTTGCATTTTTCAGTCAACTCTCCTGGTATCAACAGGCATTACTTGGAGCCATTCTGTGGACACTTCAATTCTTTAACTTGGCCAGTAAAAATACTTGGTTACAGCATAGTGGTTAAAAAAAACAAGCTTTGGAGTCAGATTGTCCTAAGTTGGAATCCTCATTCTTTTATTCACTAGCTTGGTAACTGGCCGAGTTATTTAATCTTCCTGATCCTTGGCTTCTTTGTGTGAAGAAAAAAGAAAGATAAAAGATATACCTGATTGAACAGTAGAAACAATATGTATATAAAACACTTAGCATAAACCTTGGCACACAGTATAAATTCAAGAAATGTTAGCTCTTCTTCTCAACAGAGATGACTTTATGAGTCATCTTAAGCATCTGTAAAGTGATAAGTCATCTTTGTTGCACTCTGAGCTAGAGTATATTCCAATTCAATTAAATTAAGCTAAAACTGATTGAGCACCTATTCCATACCACATATTGTGCAAAGTTCTTATTCAGGCTTTTCTACCAACTAACTGGCAAGTTATGCCACCTCCTATGGCCAGAATTTCCTTACAGTAAAATTAAGATGATTTTTCAGGCCTCTTCTAACTCAAACATTTTATGATTCAATGTACTGTCACAAAAGTGTAATATTCACATTCTATTTACAATGGTCACAGCTATTTCATAAATGGATTTAGGAAGATATAAAAATCCATGTCGTTCCTTTTTGCGTAAGTTCCAAAGACTCAGGCTTGGAAGGAATTGGTGTTGAGAACACAGAGGAGAGGCTGGGGAGCAACTATGCAATTGAGTGACTGCAGAGTGTCCAGTGCAATCTGACAATGACATTTCAAAAATCCATTCAATGATTCCCATCCATCCTTTATCTCCAGGGAGGTATACTTCTTGTCAGTTTTTGCTTTTCAAGAAGGGTATTGCTCAGATTTTTATAAAAAGAATGAGATACGTTTGAATTGTCATGACTGAAAGAGCTCGGATCAACTGGCACTTCACTGTAACAGGAGTTAATTCAAAATAGACATTCATCACCTTTATCACTTTGCACAAGAGAATTGCAAAGCTACAAAACAGGCTGGCAAAATCCCTACCCAAAGAAACAACTGCTCTGCAACCACTGAATTATTTGCTGATGTTTTATGCATTGAACACAGAAATATAATTCTACTTTCAATATCCCCTGGACTGAAATATGTATTATTTGATTTCAATGTAGCAAACCTAATCTAGAGGTATCTGACAAGAAGACAAACCTCCCGCAGGCAGAGTTGTCTCTGGTTTCTTTGAAACATTTGTGTTCTTTTTACAGTTGTATGTCTGCATAGCAGAATAATATTTGCTCTCATTCTATTCCCAAGAAAATTTTAATTGTTTTTTTAAGTCTTTCAAGGGAGAAAGTAATAATACAGGTAATCAAAACATGAAACAAGTTTCAATTTCACTATCATTCCTCAAGACTGCTCCCAGTGTAATGTGTACCAAGAGGGACTAATTTAGTAGATAAACTCAGCAACTATATTGTGTATTAGAAACATCAAAACAACATTAGTTTGCAAATCACTCCTGAACCTTAATAAAATTGTCTTTAGTAACAGAACATAGACCTTATTGTGGCTTCTTAGAAGAGTATGATTTTTGTCTATCCAGATTAAATTATTTCCCTAGTTAGTTGTCAGAGAGAATTAATTTATAATGAGTGTTATATAAAAAAGGTTGAAATAGCTCCTTAGAGAGGACTATTTTATGGATTTGTAACGAGCTCAACAATTCAAGGCCTTTGCTAGTGCATCAGATTCATAATAAAAGGCAAGAGACAGCCTTTTGGTTCCCAGTATTTCTCAGCTTTGATTGGAAACATATTTCTATGCAGGATTCATTTAACTTCTGCTAGCACTTTTGTTCCTTTCTAAATCAGGGCTACAAACAAATTTCATTTTTCTGTGTAAGTTTTCAATTCTGTATTTAGCAGTGACCAAATAAAACAAGTACAAATCCCTAGTCAGCTACACAAGTGAATAAATAGGCAGACTTACCATCAACCCCAGGGTCACATGGTCCCATTCCAAATTTCAGTTCACCTAAGTATTTGTGTGTGTGTGTGTATGTGTGTCTTGGGGGTGGCAAGACAGGAGATAGAAGTATTTCAAGCAGATATAATGACAAACACAAAGGTTTTGGATGCAAAGAAACTAATGCTGTACTTTAAAAATTGAAAAATTTTAACTAAACTAGAGTAAGGCAAAATACAATTTGGTAAAGGGGTAAAGCAAAGCTGGAAGAAGTAAATTTGCACCAGACTCTGGAGATGTTATATATATATATCTAATTTTAGCAAATGGCTATCTATTTCTGCTAAGGATTGAGGGATAGCTATTCTCAGTCACATTTTTGTGATCATTTCCTCTATGAATTATGAAGTATTCATATTCCAGAAAAGTTGATGAGGACCTCTGATGTTTCCTCTATCCTAGCTGCTGCTTCCAATGCTCTGTGGCCTGGGGCTTCCTTCCATCTGAAAGCCAGCAGCATCTCTCCATCCATTATGAGCACTGCAGAGACAACCACATTTTCCATGGATTCCAAAATGCAGGGCTCAGGGGCTAGCATCCCAGAACATATGTGTATCTGAGGTCCTGCCACCCACTATGGCGTACATATAAGCAGAGTCCTGGTGCCTGCCAGTCATGAAACCCACAACTCACCTGTATTTCCAGTTTCACAGGAACCAAGAATTGGTTCTCCCTCTAGGATTGGGTCACATGCCTTTTCTTCTCAAAGTACCCTTTTCTATACTCTCTTAGGCCTTCTAAACAAAGGCATTCAAAGATATCTTTAGTGATATTCTGGAAAAACAAAGGAATTATTAATCTCCACTATTACTAGGGCAAGAAGTCCAAAAGACAGATGCTTGGTTGACCTTCCAGAATACAAATGGAAGGAATGTTTAGCTTTTCATTCTTTGAGTCTCCTACAGGAGACTTAACATAAGACAATAAGGTGATATCTAAATGAACTTTTGTGCCACACAGACCATGTTAAGGAGTTTGGGCTTTATCTTTACGCCTGTTCTCAGCTGCTTACTGTCAAATGAGATGAGAGAAAGGAGCAAAAACCTTGGCACTAGATTCATCTTTTCCAGGGTCATATATAAGGGCTTCCAGAAAACTCCATCTGGAAGGTAAAGGATGGTCCAAAGTAATGACAAATGGAAATGAGAGCAAGGAGCCTGCATCAGGACCCAAGGCGAAGCAGGGTCCAACAGAGGAGGACCAAGCACAGAAAGAAGGGATATGGGGGAAAGGCAACAAGAGGGCAGGTAGACAAGGAGTAGGGAAGAAAAAGGGAGACTTCCAATCCTTTAAGCTGACGAAGATGCTGGATAAGTTACTTAGGAATAAACAGGCGTTACCTTTCTAACTCAGGTTAGTAAAGACAGAATCCCACCACTTTAGCGCTCCACCCCAAGGTGGGCAAGACCTGGCAGCTCTTTCTATACTTTCTGCTTCAACACAAGGATGTTTCTCACATCTAGGAGAGATGCTGAACCTACCTATGTCAAGTGGGTATAATAAGCTTTCACCATAGCGTACTCATAAAAATAAGAGATAAGGCATGGAAGCAACCTAAATGTCCATCCACAGATAAATGGATAAGAAAGATGTGATATATATATATATATATATGTATTTACATATAATGGAATATTAGCCATAAAAATTATGAAATAATACCATTTGTAGTAACATGAATGGACCTAGAGATGATCATACTAAATGATGTAAGTCAGACAGAGAAAGACAAATATCATACGTGTGGAATCTAAAATATGATACAAATGAACTTATTTACAAAACTGAAACACACTCACAAACATAGAAAACGAACTTATGGTTACCAAAGCGGAAAGGGGGAGGGAGGGATAAATTAGGAGTTTGGAATTAACAGATACAAACAACTACATATAAAATAGATAAATAACAAGGTTCTACTGCATAGCACGGGAACTATATTCAATGTCTTGTAAAAAACTATAGTTGAAAAGAATATGAAAAAGAATGTATATATATGTAAGCTGAATCACTTTGCTGTACACCAGAAACTGACATGACATTGTAAATCAACTATACTTCAATAAAAGAAGAGATACTGTGTCTAAACTGCCAGGTAGGCATTTAATAAATGATAATCTTATTTTTGCTGTGTCAGCAACTCTCAAAACCCTGAATACATACACACAGGACCACCTCCAATTGCCACGTAAAATACAATTGTCTTTTTCTTGTTTTCTTTATTGTTTTAATAACATGCTCTTCATTTAAATAGATTGGTCAGTAATACATTTCTTCACATTGAATACACTTTTTCTACCAGCTTCCACTATGGAGGGCAGGTGTTTCCAGACCCCCACGTTAGCTGCACGAAAATTTTGCATCCAGCTAACCGGAGCATACAGCTCCACATTCCACACCAGCATGATGAATGATTTTGGGATTTTAAACTCTTCCATGAATGAGTCATGAGTAGATTAAAAAAATAAACTGAGTGGACTGAATTTACTTCCCTTGACACTCAATTCAGTGATCTCCTGTGTGCTTTCTTCTGACCATTTATCTTTTTCAGGGACTAAGAGTTTTCTTGTCTGAGATAATCCTAGTGAAATTAACCAAAGAAGCTTGGAAACAAATTAGGGGAGGGGTGTGTTTCCAATGCCTGCCTCTGTGTGTGTGTCATATGACCTCAATGTGTGCCTTGGCCAGAAAGTGGTTCTCCACCTAGTTTCAGGAGCTGCTGGACCTTGTCACTTTTTAAAATATATATATTTTATTTAATTTATTTATTTTTGGGTGCATCAGGTCTTAGTGTGGCATGCGGGATCTTCGTTGCAGCGTGTGGGTTCTTCCTTGCGGTGCGTGGGCTTCTCTAGTTGTGGTGCGCAGGCTCCAGAGGGCGTAGGCTCTGTAGTTTGTGGCACGTGGACTCTCTAGTTGAGGCGCATGGGCTCAGTAGTTGCAGCGCAGGGGCTTAGTTGCCCCGCGGCATATGGAATCTTAGTTCCCCAACCAGGGATTGAACCCGAATCCCCTGCCTTGGAAGGCAGATTCTTAACCACTGGACCACCAGGGAAGTCACTCGTGTCACTTTTAAGGAGTGACTGACCTTTCCTTGCTTTTGTCAACTGCATATTGAGAAAGAACAGAAGTATTTGTTTGAAAGTCCCTCATGTGATCAATAAATAAACACTGTGAATGTTAGTTACAGACACAGAAGGCCTGACAGTAACAATCAGTGACATCTCCCCTGACCACCCTTCTTTAGGTGCCCATGGAAGCTTTCACCTCTTTTCACAGCACTTTCAAAGTTGCAACTTTTTTTTTTTTTTTTTTTTTTTTTTTTGTGGTACATGGGCCTCTCACTGCTGTGGCCTCTCCCGTTGCGGAGCACAGGCTCCGGACGCGCAGGCTCAGCGGCCATGGCCCACGGGCCCAGCTGCTCCGCGGCATGTGGGATCCTCCCGGACCGGGGCACGAACCCGTGTCCCCTGCATCGGCAGGCGGACTCCCAACCACTGCGCCACCAGGGAAGCCCAAAGTTGCAACTTTTTTAATGAAAATTTTTTTTTCATTTTTTCTGTGAAACATATATATACAAAAAGAATATATGATAAAAGTACATTTTAAAGGCTAATAATAAGGTGAACATCCTTGAGGTTCACCACCCAGGATGAAGCAAAAGAGCATCGTCATGAACACTACAGTCCCCTGGGTGTCCTGAATGAATGAATCCTCCTCTCTGTCCCTAACAGATGTGCCCACTGCCTTGAATTTGTTGTTAATCATTCTTGCTTTATTTTTTTTTTGAGGGATTGTACATATTAAGGTTCTCTAGGGAAACAGAAACAATAGGATGTATATAAATATGGAAAACGATTTATTATAAGGAATTGGCTCATGTGATTATGGATGCTGGCAAGTCACAAGATCCGCAGGATGAGTCGGCGAGCTGGAGCGCGTTGGTGGAGTTCTAGTCCAAGGCTGAAGGCCTGAGACCCAGGAGAGCTGAGTCCGAGGCTGAAGGCTGAGACCCAGGAGAGCTTTCCTGTCTGAAAGCCAGCAGGCTTGAGACCCAATGTTTCAGTTTGAGTTTGAAGGCAGGAAAAAAGCAAGCATCTCAGTTCAAAGGTCATCAAACAGATAGAATTCCCTCTTACTAGAGGGACAGTCAGCTTTTTTGTTCTAGTCAGGCCTTCAACTGACTGGATGAGGCCCACCCACATCCAGCGGGAAGAGAAATCTGCTTTACTCAGTCTATTGATTTAAAGGTTAATCTCATCCAACAACGTCCTCACAGAAACAGCCAGAATAATGTTTGACCAAAAATCTGGGCACCTCGTGGCCCAGTCATTTTGACACATAAAATCAGCCACCACAATGGATATACCACACATGAATGTATACCTAAATAGTACGCCTTTAATTTTGTCTCATTTAAAACCTTACATGAACAGAATAATTCCACATGCATTTTTCTGTGATTTTCTTTTACTAAACATCATGTTTGTTCACAGTTGATTCATGTTTATTCCTGTTTTTTCCCCACTATTTTACATTCTACTGTCTGACAAGCTACAATTTAATTACCCATTCTGTTCTTGATGGATATTTGAATTGTTTGCAGTTTTGTACAATTCTAAAAATAGCTTCTAGGACTATTCTTATGCATGTTTCCTGTTGCTCTTGGTTATGCTATTCAAATCTACTCTATACCTATAGTAGTTAAGATATAGGCCAGTAGTTATGATATAGTAAAGGCCCAACAAGTCTGTGACTTAAACAAGGTACAAGTATTTCTCTTTCCCAAAACTGTCCGAGCATATAAGCAATCCTGGACTGATAAGATAGATAACTATTATGCCTAGCCAACTATGCCAATGCACACCTCTCACTACACATGACACAACCTTTTCTCCCCAAGGACAACAATCCAGCCCTGAAATCCCCTCCAGAAGTGTAGAATTGCTGGAAGATGCCCTGTTCACTCCATCAGGTCTGGCTCTGCAAGACCCAGCCACCTACAATGAAGGCTATTAATACGCTCACCCTTGTCCCTCTCCTACATGGTCGTGGAGTATGAATAGAATATTGGCAATAAAAAACTCCTCACTGAGAAGAGGGAACTTTAGTCACACCCAGGAGTCATTCCTCTATAGGAAAATCTAAATGCTACTGAGCTTGTGGAGATATACTGTCTTGGCAATGGAGGAAAATTCATGCTTAGCCCATGTTGCAGTTATTGTTTCAGGTCTGGCAGGAACTCCTTTGTCCTTTGTCCTGTGGCTCTGCCATTAGAAGGAGCTTCCCTACCTCTTACCTGTCCTGGGGCACACTGAAGTGGCTATTAGAACGTGTGTCTCCTCCGTGGCGGATGGTATTACAGGCATTTCCTGCTTCTCCAGACTTGGGGCTTGGGATTGCTTTAAGGAGTCAACAAGCACAGATTTTTCAGGCTAGGCTTGTGGGTTCTTTGGCAAAACTCCCTTAGGCTTCTTAGGTTGCTTACTTCTGGTCAGTTCCATGTTGGAGCTACTACAGCCAAAGACCTTATGTAAAACAGAGCTCTTCAAGCAGTGCACTGGCCATACTGTTTAGCCACAAATAGGTTACAAATACATGCAAGATGTTGTTCCCTTTGGGCTCTACTTGGGATGATCAGAGCATGCAGTCTGGTCACCACTGGCTATGAGTAGCTTCACTGATGTACCCCTATGGGTTATACAAATCTTATATAATATTTTGAGTGCATGAGTGAACACGGTTGGAAAGCATTAATCTTAGCAGTTTTTCAGTTCTGGACTTTTATTAATGATCTCTACTCTGCCAGTCCTGCTCTGCTTCAACTTATTGGCGGCTACCTTGAAGTCATTCAAAATAAAGGAACTGAGAAGGAAGGCTGTGTCAGCATGTGAAAAACCTGCCAAAGTATCTGAGGAGACAGATTTACCAAGTGATTTGCACAGGCCCCCAGATTTCCAGCCTGCCCTGTCTGCATTCTCAGAGTCTGTATTCTGAGTAGTGTGCCTTCCAAGCAAATGTCACCTAGATTCTGTTCCTGTAGCTCCACTTCCAGGGACTAAGTTTGTATTTGTTATGATGTAGATGTTGTATTAAAGACCCACAATAACAGTGATTTAAGCCAGACAGGAGTTTACTTCCCTCTCAAACAGCAGTTATCACAAAAGCAATGCAAGGTGTTTATAGGGTCCAGGGCCCACACTCCTTGTTGCTCTTCCCCTCAACACATGGCCTCCATCTCCCGGTCCAACGCTAGCTCTTACCTTCACATTTCCATTCCAGCCAGTTTCCTTCTAAGGACATGATCCAGACGGTGTACTTACAACTTTCACACATTTTCCTTTAGCAAGAACTTGGTCACACAACCGCACCTGGGTGTCAGGGAAGTTGGGAAACATAGTCTTTATTCTGGATGCTAAGTAAGTATTTAAAGGAAGGGAAATAACCCCAGATATTGAGGGAAAGTAGCTGTCTCTGCTATAATCCTTAAGATTTTTCTCTGATCTAGCAATTACTGAGTATGCTGTTAAAAATCGCCTTTTAAGCTAGTGGATTTGTCTGTTTCTCCTTGGATTCTGTTAAGTTTTGCTGTAAGCTATAATATTTAGGAATATACAAAGTTAAGCATGTATCTTTCTGGTGAAATTAACCATTTACTAATATGCTGTGACCTTCTTTATCTCTTATAATAACTTGTCAAACTCTGTTTTGTCTAAAATTAACTTTTTTACCCCTCCTTCTTGTGGTTTGTATTTGCTTTATATATCTTTTTCTATCATTTTACTTTCAATCATTTTAAGATCTTTTATTTCTGAAATATTTCTTATAAACAGCATACAGCATAATATTTATTGATATTCAGTCAACTTCTTAGTTCTCTATTACAGTAACTTATTCTTCTAGTGCTCTATGAGCATTTGCATTGTTTCTAGTCTCTTGTTACAAATAGAGCTGCAATTTTTAGCCACTTGCTGGTATCAGCTTGTATATTTCTTGGCATACCTTTGGGATAGATTCTTAGAAATAAGGCCCATGTGTACAAGGGTAAATGTATATGTAATTTTACTAGATAGTCTCCTCCATGGGAGTTGGAGCATTTTGTAAGACCATCAGTCGTAAATGAGAATGTCTTTCTTCGGTACTGTTACCAGTTTGGTAGCTGCAAAGTATTATTTCAGTGTATTTTTATTATGACTGAGGTTTATCATCTTGTCCTATGTTAAACAGTCATTTGCAGTAATTTTCTCTATGGACTGTCAGCAATACCTTAAATTATGGTTTTGGTCTCCAGCCCCTTGGTCTTCACACTCAAAGCCAAGCCTCCTTGGTTTTCACACTTAAATCCAAGCCCCAGTATCAGGTGATTGAGGCTGTAGTGATGGAGTCTCAAAGGAGCCTGTTTTCATTTCATTTCATTTGCTCCACCCAGAGCTGGGGATGAGACTGAAATGATCTCATCTGTGGGATGGAGTTTGGCGGGTTCACTCCTGTACGATTACTCCTTAGGGTCCACCCTCAGCAGGGTTTCTGACCTGATCTTTCTTCCGTAGCTCCTGGTTTGTTTCCTGTCCCCCTCTCACACGTGGCCTGTTGAAAACGAGCCTCAAGGACTCCAAGGATGCAGACCTTCATGCCCATTATAGCTTATTCTAGAAAATTACACCATTTTTATATCAAGCCTATCACATTTTTTTCCTCTTTATCTGCTACTCAGCTGTGGTTTTTTAAAAAGTGTTTGAAAAACAATTTTATCCATCATTTTGAAGTCTTCTGAGTTGAATTCTCACAAATATACAAATGAATATTTGAGTGACATCTATTCCCTTTGTTATGCGGTCAGGTTCACGAAGACTGGAGCCACGGCTTCTCTGTTCACCACTGGTCTCCCAGGGGCCGACACAGGACTAGACTAGTGGATGCTCCACAAAAATTTTTGAAATGCATATGAATGAAGATGAGCATTGTAAAGACCCTGGAGACGAATGGGACAGTGGAGACCCTAGGGGTGGCATCCAGAAGCGAATTCAAACGCTGGGAACGCAGCTGAGAAAGGTCGGCAGCTCTGGAGTGGGGCGTTTGTGCCAAGGATCAGCACTAAGCTGACGTGGTGGCTGATGTGGGAATTTGTAAGCAACAGAGATAGATTGAAAAAGTGAATTAGCCACTGACACTGACTAGAAATAAAATAATAAAGTTAACCCCATTGCCTATCTATTTATGAACTGGAGACAACGTGACAAGGAAGGAAATCGGAATCAGGCATCGTTAAGGGACAGAAGGGACACTGGAAGAACCACCTCATGAGTGGCTGAACAAGAGGAAATCAAAGAGACCAATGGCCTGTTTCCTGCCAAGGTGGAATAACGAGGGCTGGATTTCTAGTCCCCCATCACACACTCTTAAAGAAATAGATAACCAGAAAAACATATGAAAAAATGTTTTCCAGGCAACAGACAACAGACAGCGCAGGGCAGTGGCCTCTGAGAAAGGGGACACAACAAGGAGAGAGCTCTGCTCTTGCCCCAGCTCACTGCTTGGAAAGCGTTTCCAGGCCCCAGTGCAGGAAAGGGAAACCCAGACAAGTCCTCCAGGTCTCCCTGAGTTGGGGAGATGGAGATGGGAGCTTTTGAAAGCCCAGGCATCTAGCCCAGAGAGAAGTGCACAGAGCAGGCACTCTGGAGATCTGCATACTAACCAGCTCTTACATGTGAAGAAACTAGCTGAGGCCAGGGAATGAACTAGGGGAAAAGGAGAAGGTGGAGCCATCCGTGGAGCTCACACAGGCCTGGGATAGCTCCTGCTCCTGCCCGGAAGCAGACAAACCCTGTAGCCCGTGGAATGCTGGGCAGGGTACTCAACAGGATATCACCTTCATAGGGGGTCAAAATCAGCCCTACAATAAGGCTCCTACAATTCCACTTTACAGAGCTTGTAGAAAGAAGCCCTCAAAAAGATCCAGGAATTTCCAAGTAATCTATCTGGATGCTAGCACAAAGTTCACAGGTATTTTTTAAACTGAAAGAAAACGCAGCACCCAGTAAGGAAAAATTCAAGACATCTGGCATCCAATCAAAAATTATCAGACAGGGCTTCCCTGGTGGTGCAGTGGTTGAGAGTCTGCCTGCCGATGCAGGGGACACGGGTTTGTGCCCCGGTCCGGGAAGATCCCACACGCCGCGGAGCAGCTAGGCCTGTGAGCCATGGCCACTGAGCCTGCACGTCCGGAGCCTGTGCTCCGCAACGGGAGAGGCCACAACACTGAGAGGCCCGCGTACCGCAAAATAAACAAAAACAAAAAAATTATCAGACATACAAAGAAGCAGGAAAATATGATGCACAATGAGTAGAAAAATCAACTTACCAAAACTGACCCCTAAGTAACAAAGATGATAGAATTAGTACCAATTACATTAAAATAGTTATTATGACTATAACTTATATGTTCAAGAAAGTAGAGGAAAACATAGGCATGGTAAGGAGAGCTATGGATGATATTTTTAAAAGACCCAGATTGAACTTCTGGATATGAACAACATGAAGTCTGAGATGAAAAATACGCAGGATGAAATTAAAATATCCTAGATACTAAAGAAGAAAATATCAGTGATTTTAAAGATACAGCAATAGAAACTATCTAAAATGAAACACAAAGAAGAAAATATCTGAAAAATAATGAACACCAGTTATAGAACAACTTTATGTATAGCTAATATATGTGTAATTTTGATGGAGCTTTTCTATATCTTGATTTTGGTTGTAGTTATATGATTTTATGTGTTTTCAAAACTTGGCAACTGGGGACTTCCCTGGTGGTGCAGTGGTTAAGAATCCACCTGCCAATGCAGGGGACACAGGTTCGATCCCTGGTCCAGGAAGATCCCACATGCTGCGGAGCAACTAAGTCCGTGCGCCACAACTACTGAGCCTGTGCTCTACAGCCCGCGAGCCACAACTAGTGAGCCCACGTGCCACAACTACTGAAGCCTGCACGCCTAGAGCCCGTGCTGTGCAACAGGAGAAGCCACTGCAATGAGAAGCCCGCTCACCACAACAAAAAGTAGCCCCCGCTCACTGCAACTAGAGAAAGCCCGCGCAGCAACGAAGACCCAACACAGCCAAAAATTAATTAATTAAAAACAAAAAAATCTTGCCAACTGTACACTAAAATTAGGGTGATTTTATGGTATGTAAATGACATCTTAATTTTTAAAAAAACCTGGGGGGAAAGTGACCAGTAGCAAGGAATTGGACCGAGCTGAACTTCTGTTAACATAATCTAGGGGGCGTTTGTGCACTTGGTACATCCTCCTTCATGTTCAGTGTTCAATGTTCACTACCTCAAGGGCAGAAAGACCACAGTTCCCTATCCTGACTCTACCCTTATTAATAGTAGAAACTTAGACACGTTACTTAAGCTCTCTGGGACCCAGTTTATTCATCTTGAAAATGGGGATAACATTGATTCACTCACTCATGCATTTAGCCCTGCGTTGAACAATACTTATTGGGTGCTGACAACATGCCAGGTACTGTGCTAGACATTGAACAAAAGGGATGCACTGTTTGCCTTCAAGGTGCTTGATCACAAAATCACAGAATAAATGACAGCAACAGAAATACTCAGAAATCATCTGGTCCCACATCACGAAATTGATGTCCTGAGAGTGAAAATAACTTACTGAAGGGTTTTGAGTTTGTTGGTGGCAGAGCTGTGAGTACAACCCAAGTCTCTTTATGTAAAAATGCAGACCTCTTGTTAAAAATATGGTTGATGACAGAAAGTTCTTCTTTGTTTCTTTTTCCCCTAGAAAAAGGTATTTCCTCTTTAATCTTGAGATGGAGATTTTAAATCAGTGGGTACTTGCTGAAGCCAGGCTTTTTCAATGATGATGATGATTTTACCTGGATTGCGTTTTCAAAAAAATTTAACCAGTCATCTACATTTTTAAAAGCAGGAAATTACATAAAAGTTGGGATGCTCTGTTTTCCTTAAAGAATTTTATAATGTCTGGCTGTACTGGTACTGAAATTCACATTCTAATGGAGCAACAGTCATTGAAAAAAAGTACCTGCTTCTCCATGCAGTAGGGGCCTCGGCTCGTCAATGCTGCAGCCCTCACCCAGCCTACTTCTTTTATTGATGTTACCTTCTTAGCCCTTAGGAGACTATATGTATATACCTTAAATTTTATAAGATTACTTTCTAATGACTGGTTTTAGTTACCACCCAGCACAGATTATATTGGGCATCTCAATCTTCAGCTGTTTTGCAAGGCAGCCATCAACACAAAGTATCAATAATTTGGGCCCCAAGCCAGGCTGTAATAATACTCAGTGGTCAAGGACTCTCACAGCAATAACTAGAGGCTTCTCTGGCCACAGTCCATAGACACAGGACATGAATCTTTATGTATAAATAAATGCTAAGGGTATTGCTCCTTTGTTTTGATTTATAAATTAATATTTAAAACTTGGATTTTGTTTGCGTTTCCAATTCAGGAGTTCATACAGCAAGAGGTAATTTCTTTTGCCCTCTGTTGGCCTCCTCTTTGTGGCTTTGCCTTGGAGATCATTCTAGTTCCATAAATCTGCATTACAAGGCAGCCCATAAACACAGAAAGACACCAATAAGTCAAAGTGACTCTCAAGAACCAGGCTCTTCCTTTATTGGCACTACAGAAATGTTTAAACATTGTAAAATATATCTGTCCATGTTCTCTGAAGTGTTTTATAAAAGGATAAAGTGGATTGTGCCTTAGAGTTGATGTGCCATTTGGATAGCTAGCTATCCTCAGTGAGCATTAAACCCCATCGTTGCAACTAAATCAAACTGTTGAAGCTCCATGCCAAAGAATGTCCCCACAGCCTATGGGGTGAATGCCTTCCTGGAAAAGGTACAGCTGAAGTGTCAGAGCAACCTGAACGCCTAAGGTTGCATTTTAATAGCTGCAGCCCAGAGGGCTGGGGTGACATCTAACTCCCATGTCTAGTCCTGGCCACAGGCTCGATCGGCAGTCTTGGGCTGGTGTAATGCCTTGGGTGAAGGGGAGAGGAGGTGCTTGTTGCATGGCCTTCAATTGTGTACCGGGTTGAACCGTGTCCTCCCGAATTCACATCCACCTAGAAACTTGGATGTAATTAGTTAAGCTAAAATGAAGTCATACTGGATTATGGTGGACTCTAAATCCAATTACAGTTGACGAACAACACAGGTTTGAACGTCACAAGTTCCCTTATACATGGATTTCTTTCACTAGACACGTACTACAATACTACACAATCTGTGGTTGGTTGAATTGATGCAGAACTATGGGTACAGAGGGCCGAGTGTAAAGTTATATGTGGATTTTTAACTGCACAGAGGGTTGGCCCTCCTAACCACCACAATGTTCAAGGGCCAACTATACTGGTGCCCTAATAACAGGAGTGACACAGAGATGCGGAGGAGACGCACACAGAGGGGAGAGGGCCACGTGCAGATGGAGACAGAGATTGGAGGGATGCAGCTACAGGCCAGGGACACCAAGGACTGCTGGCAACCACCGGAAGCTGGGAAGGAGTAGGAAGTCTTCTTCCCCAAAGCCTTCAGAGGGAGCATGGCCCTGCTAGCACCTTGACTTTGGATTTCTAGCCTCCAGAACTTTGGAAGATTAAGTTTCTATTGTGTGAAGCCAAGTAGTTTGCAATGCCTTTTAAAGCCACCCTGGGCAACGAATATAAATGGAAATGCAAGGCTGCAATCTAAAGGAGAAGGGTTGCTCGTGCTCTCCAGTACTGGGCTGGAGACAAGTTCAGGACAAGATCAGGCCCTTAGAGCTTATGGGCTCATGGCGGAGAGGATGAGGTAGAATCAAGAAAGACTTAGCAACATGCATTAGGACTGTAAGATACAGCACACGATAAGTGACATATAATATTCAAAAGCCGAAAATTTAAGATCAAATATCTGAGATCATGCTTTTCCTTTCATCACCATGGTCTAAATTTGTGGGGAGGATAATATCTCAGCCCTTATAGCCCAAAAATCCATAAACCCACTTTAAAAAGCTGATAAGGAGGGAGGAAGAAGGGGAGAGGTTAGGAGGAGAAAAAAGAAGTGAGAAAGAAGAGAGTGGCAGAGATGTCTTTTCAAGGAGTGATATGAATGTTTACATAACGTGATTCATGTGGTTCAGTCCTAGAGAAAAGTCGCAGTTAAAAGAACACAGTCCGTGTAATCAGAAGCAATTTAGAAATAAACTCAAGTCCTTTATATGTATCTCTTGAACACCAACAAGGGACACACAATTTCCTGCAATACTTGTTTAAAGCTCCCATTTTTTTTCTTGCTCTGAACTCTGCCCTCACATGCCACAGTTGCTTTCCTCAACTTGGGATTCCTCCCAAATCCCTCCGACTCTTCCATTTATGTGCCTCTTCCCATGCTCCTCTTTTCTCCGTTTCCTCCAGATTGTCCGCTACAACAGACTCAGAATCAGTCTATCAAAGCGGGACCTTCGTAGGGGTGGGAGGTGGAGGGCGCTGTGGGGAAGTGGACAGACTGAGAAGGTCAAGCCATTGTCCTCTTGACTAAGCAAGGCCTCGGGGTAAGACTGGGAACACCCAGAAATGAATGATTTTTACCCCTCAATACTGGGTTGGGGGGTGCGGGGGCAGATTATGTTTTGAAACTTTAACCCATACTTTGCTGCCATATTCTGCTACTCCAGTTCTTCTTTCCCCACAGCCCCCAGTTCAGGGTAGAGTTGTTATAGCAGAAATACAAGAAGAAATAAAAAGACAAGGTTCAGCTTCTGAGTTTCAAAATATGTGTTATAAATTGTGATAGAGACACCAGCTTAAAAGAAAACGTTTTGATCTTTGCCACTGAAAAGTGGATATCCAAATACATGATGTAATACTGTGTTTAATCCTGTCTCTGAGGTGATAAAGGTCTTCTGGGCTTGAGGGGCTGGGGCTGCGGGGTGGGGGGAGTCAAAGGGAAAGCAAAGTAGCAAGACGCTGGCAAATGTGCCCGAGGGCGCCTCCATTTAGGGCTTTCCGTGTAGCCTTGGGGCCTGGGGTCAGGTCCCCTCAGCTGGCCTCTGCCTTCAGGAGCACTTCTACTGAGTGGGCACAGAACCACCATACAGTGGTGGCATCCTATGACAAATGACAAGCTTCCTCTGTTAGTCTTCCCACTTTCTGCCTTAAGGCTGTATCTAATGATGTCGGAAAACCAAAATTATAGGGAATTTAAACCTCTGGGGCCAATGTTCGTCCATTGGGGTGGGAATGGGGGGACGGGCAGGAGCCAGAGAAGGAACCCCGATGGTTTCTCCTTCAATTTTGCACCCTAAGTATTTCACCCGCCCTCATTCTGGCCATACTTAGCTCTCTCTCTCTCCAGATCCCCATCTTTTCATACCTCGCAGTGGTAAAGGTGCTCCACTGTGAAAACCTTCAAGATACTGTACTCTCTTCTCATGTTTCCCTGATATTCTGCCCACACTTATGGAAATATGTAGTCCTCAGTATTATTTTGGTGGGACAGCCTGCCTGCATGAAACACCCTGTGTTCCTATCATTTTTTAAAAGGGCTATTCAAATGATGAACTTTCCCAGTATGTCTTCATCAAGTGAGAGGCGCTAGGGCTGCCCTTCATGATGGAAACCTGATGCTTGTATTGTCTCTAAGTTGTATCCTGAAGAATTTGTATCCTGTTGTAGGACAGACAATCACAAAAACGACTGAGCACAGCATCAGTTCAGCAAATTAAGGAATGTTAAATCTCCCCAGATCAAGGTTGTTTTTTCTCTCTACCACAGAGTGTAAACTTCTGTCTTAATCTTAGGCAAATACTTTTAAAAGCAAGCTGTATTTGATTAGGGTGAGAAAAAGGAAGAAAAAATTAACATTAGCCACTGTGGGATCCATTTTCTATACTTGCTCTGATTAGTAAACAGTCCAAGTAATGCCTTCCAAGGATGATTGATTTTCATTTTATTAATAAAGTTTGGGCTTTTATTATGTGATTCCTTATGAAGCTTTTTTTTAATGGAGAAATAGCACTGTAAAGTTCACAGTCCCTGAATGAGACATCACTCCAAATATGAAACAAGATTAAACTCGACAAGCTACCCCCCCAATGTAGTTTGTTGTTTTCATACATATGTAAAAATTATATTGTGGGAATTGCACACAAACATCAATAAAGCAAGTTCCACAATGTGATGATTAGAATAAGGTTAAGGAAAACTTTTTGCTTTCAATCTTAAATATATTCTAAGCAATTTAGAGGGGCCAGATTAGCTATATACATTTTGACTCTTACTGGAAAAAGAAATCTAAATAATGAATGGATTGTACACTGAAGTAGTGTAAAGATGATAACACTTAATTGAAAAAGAGACAATCTCTCTGGGCAGCCACTAATCATATGCACAGCACTGGGTGGGTCCTCCAGTCCTTGGAGGTGAATACCGGATGGGGATGGAGCCCAGATCCATCAATCCTACCTCTTTCTTTTGCATCTTCTCCTTCATAACCTCCTTAATAATTGCTTTCCTCAGCTTTCTATGGTTGGCTCTAGCAGTAATGAAATTAGTTAATTTTGATCAGGAATATATCTGAACCCTAGTCTCTCAAGTAGTAGGAACAGAAATTGTCTTGTGATACCCAGCAGATCAGGCTGTAAGCTACATAGAGGGGCTGAATCTCTAAGTGCTGGCAACCGTCCTCAGAAGGCGGGAGTAAAGCTGGCATGAGAGGTGATGAGTGAGAGCCTTGCGACATGATGCTCTGGGTTCCTGTATCATCAGTGACACAAACCCCCAACCCCTGACATTTTGAGAATCAACAATTCTCCTGTCGACCTAAACCATTTTAGTTACTTTTCTATAACTTCCAAGTGGTAGCATCCTCACTATTTTAAAGGAGATCTTAGTTGGAACTTAGCTTATTTACTCAATGATAGAGCTATGTCTCAAGTATGTCTGTTGTTCCAAGTACACTATTGAGGCTGTGCTGTTCCATTTGAGGCACAGTATTCAGAAAGCTTGTTTCCCCGGGTGCAACAGCAAAGTAGCCTCCAAAATTTGAAGTGAAGGTATTCCCTTGAGACCTGAGATATAAACTCAAAACACAGTGGGCCAACATAGAGAAGAGTTTATATTTGCGATTATCTTCAATACTGAATTGGAGTTAATCCGACTGTAAAGGCAAAAGTAGAAAGAGCGATGGAAGGAGAGGTAGGGATGGAATGAGAAGTAGGGAAGTACATTCTAAACTTTAATGTGCACCCAGATCCCTGAAGATCTTATTAAAATGTACAATCTGATTCAGTAGGTCTGGGGTGGGGCCCAAGATTCTGCATTTCCAACAAGTTTCCACGTGACACCAACGCTGCTGGTCCTTAAACTACACTTTTGAGTAGTGAGGTGCTTTACCATACTTCAAAAAATGAAAACAGTCTAAGGAACAGACTAACAATGATGACAACAAAAATAATAATACCTCACTGATGTTATTATCATATCTAAAGAAAGACTACATCAATCAGAAGGGTAGGGAGGAAAGTCAGAACTAATACAGTGACAAGAGAGAGTCTGAAAAGAAAAAAAATGTCAGAAAAGCGATGTCTAAAAAAGGTCAGTGTCTTGGCAAGAAGAGACCCACTTTGCAGTTAATCCCTGTTGTGAATATAGATGTACCGGGCTCTAAATTTCTAACGACGATGAACTTTTTTATTCCATATTTGTGTAGCAACCTTTTGAATTTTATTTGCCTCTTTGTACGGCTTTGCCATAGGAAGAAAATGGGCTCTCCAGGTTAAAATGAATAATCTACTGCTCATGCGAGTTATGTTACTCCTTGTAAATTATTAAATTGTCATGATGTTTATAAATAGCAGCCTCTGTGAGTTTAGTCCGTGTGACTCAGCATCCCTACCTCCAACTGCATTTGCAGCATCTAAGAGCTGGAGTTTCTGATACTCTAACCAAATAAAATAAAATAAAATAAGTAAAACTGAGGGTGTTTAAATTATCACATTGAAATGCCGCCACTTGAGGTCTATTAGCAACAAGATGTACCTCCTCACCTACATCTGAGATTGTCAGGTACGTTCTTTGAAATTTATCATGTCCTATAAGATAGTGGGTCAGAATACTGATCTTTAATTTGTTAACTGGTGTCATTTTGTGATTTTCTTTGTTTTTAATATAATTTTTGTTTTTTTTTACTCATCGAATAGATCCTGATATTGGAAATAGCCTTTCTCCGTCTTCCCCATTCTCTCTTGATGGTCTTGGGGGGCCCATTGCTTTCTTTACAATTTGCTTTTCTTTACAGTTTCAGAACATTGTCTTATTCACTATTCCACTGTACTTTATCCCCTAATTATTCTTTTCATTCTTCCTTTTCTATTCTCAACAGAACAGGAGTGTTGTTTGAATACATTTCTACATAACTGGTTGTGTGTATTGTATTAGAAGGCCAGTCAAATTCACCTTTTCCATTAATAAACCTCATATCAGTATGTCACACATAAATTAGGAACCGTTAGAAATGGATGTATTCACTATGTGAAAAGCAGACGTACTTTGGCTGACGGTCGTCACTGAGCTTCTTGGTTTTGTGTCCACATTAATACTATTCATTTAAACTGAGCTGCCTTGGTGGCATCTTGTCAAATCATTCATCAGGGAATACAAAATGGGGTGGGATGGACTTTAAATCACTCTTGTGTTAGTTGACTATTTAATCCATGCAACGACTAGACCAAATTAGTTTAGATGCCGATGGTATTTTCCTCTATTAATTTATGAAAATACGAGGAGCAAAAATTGGGAAGATGGGTGGAAGAAAAATAATGGTTTGTTATAGAGTCTCTCAGGAGAAAATAAGAAAGGATCAACAATTTATTTTCATCTTTGTAGGATTACTTTTTTTTTGACTTGGATTCAGCTCAGCAATTTAATTTCAGGTGTACAGACCTGCCATCATGTGAAACTGTGACTCAGTTTTCATCACATGTACACCACTGGGGCATCTGCTGTTGACTTCATTCCTCCCCAAACACTGGAGAAGCTAAACATGAGTTATCTGAATTTTCTGTGTCTCTTAGGCACCAAGCCAAATTTGTATAAAACATTTCAGACATCTGAATTTCTGTCCATAAACCAAACTTTTGGGCTGCATGTTAAACATGTCATTCTACCTTATTCCACATCTATTCCTCATTTCCTTTTTCTATATGCATGCATAATCCCTTTTAGATTAAGATTTATTCTGGTTTGTAGCATTCTTAATTTAACGGAATATTAATTGTTAAACCTTACTATCTACTAACTGTATCTTTTTTTTTTTTTTTTTTTTTTTTTTTGCGGTACGCGGGCCTCTCACTGTTGTGGCCTCTCCCGTTGCGGGGCACAGGCTCCGGACGCACAGGCTTAGCGGCCATGGCTCACGGGCCCAGCCGCTCCGTGGTATGTGGGATCTTCCCGGACCGGGGCACAAACCCGTGTCCCCTGCATCAGCAGGCGCGCACTCTCAACCACTGCGCCACCAGGGAAGCCCTACTAACTGTATCTTTAAAAAGGACTAGAAAAACATTTCATTAAATGACTAAATACATTTCTCATGCTTGTTAAGTTCTCACTAGATCAAACCTTGCTGGAATGCAGACATGATGACTGGAGCTGGAGCAGCCATCTCGGATCATATGAAAGAAAGCAAGCAGCAAGATGAGCATGGAATGAGATACCAGCTCTTGACTACTAAAATCTTTAATTGTTTTTTTTACACCTCAGTCCTGTCCCTGGGTACCCTCTTGTGTCCACTGCTCACGTACCTCAAGGTCTGTTTCCTTTATACCAGACATCTCCACTTGCTCAGTGCAACCCTCCTTAGCTCTGAAGTGGTAGTTTCCCTGAGGTAAGGCTGAGATTTCCATTTGGTTCCTGATCCTGCAGGGCAAAGTGACACTGTGGTCTCTTCTGCTTTGAAAGTCACAAGTGGAGAGTGAAACAAAAGCCTCTCTGCTCTTGGATTTCCCCTGGTTTTATCTACACTACCTCCCTGCTACAGAACTGAGGCTAAGAGTGGGGACGACAAGATAAATATGTCTTATAACCTGTTTCCCTACCTCCAATTTCTTCTTCCCATAATTCACTGAGACCGCCAGGGACTAGAAATGTCCCTTTTCCTTGCACTGTACCTAGAATTTTCTCTATCCTATAACTTATAAAAGGGTTCCATGATTAAACCAGCTAGGCCTCAGGTGCTGATGAGAACATGAATTTAGAAAATCCAATTGATCATCTTGCAATGCACTCAGAAAATATTCTAATTTTCTAGAAAAAAGGTAATTCACCTTTCTTATAAAGCACTAAAGCCCACTGTTTTAGTTGGTGTAGAGACCCCAGGGCAATACAACTGGGTTAGAAAGATACACCTGGAAATTTAAAAGAAAATGATCCAAGTAATATCCTTGGAGCCAAGTTCAGGGCCTAGCTGCATGTTTGTTGAATGACTATATGAGAGTGAACCACCAGCCACTGGAAGCATGGCGCTGCAGACACAAAGAGCTGGAACCCAGGGTCACTCTCTTCAAGAGTTTAGGATCTATTTGGGGAGACAGCTGCTAAATGCCAAATGAGCTAGGCAGTAGGTGCTTTAGAACAGTGCTTCTCAAAATTAATGTTCATATAAATCTCCTGGGGTTCTTTTAAACTGCAGCATCTGATTCAGTAGATCTGGGGTGGGGCCAGAGAATCTGTACTTCGAACAAGCTTCCACATGAAGCTGATGCTGTGAGCACATGTTAAAGAGGTCCAGGGAAAGAGAGCCTTCACAGAGAAAGAGGGGACTGAGTGGAGCCCTAAAGAGTAAATATAATAGAGAGAAGCAGAGGACATACAGAGAGAGAGGGGGAGAGGGAGAGGGAGAATGAAAGAGGCAGCCCAGGTAGGAGTGAGGTTGTGAACCAGTGTTTGGCGGTAGGAATGTCTCCAACATGCCTAAGGGCTGGTGAGCAGATTCATGGAGAAAAGGGTTGGTGATGGGACTAGGAGAGAAGGTGGGAAAATAGAAAGCAGATTTGGAACAACTCATGAATTAGGTGAATGTCACAAGCTGGCTCTGCCAGCAATGTCATCAGATTGAAGGCTATCAGTAGGTTTTGAGGCCTTAGCAACATCTGGACAAAGAATGTATTGACCTGATACAGACAGAATCCATACCAGAAAACCTAGTTATTAACAACTTCCTCCTCAGCCAAGCTAAGGAGGCAGGGTTCCAGTAGTCCCATAAATGAAAAGGAAACAAGGCCTGCTATGGTTCTTCAGCACTGACCAGGCTTTCCCACTCCCAGGTGGCCACAGGGCTTCAATAAATTACTTGCATCTTGAAGTCATAGTGATAGCCAGCCCCATAAATCCATCGCCAGTGCTTCTACATATCTCTTCACTTGAAACACAGAGAAGACAGACAGGAGGGGATGGGAGGAGAGCCTGGAGTAGAGTTCTCTGTAGGGAAATACAATACTAAACTTGGAAATCTAAATTCAGGCCATTTTGATCAAAACACAGGAAGCACGAGTCATTATTCTTACCCAGTCTTTTCCACTAATAGATGGCAGGCAGCTGGCCAAGGGGCTCTCGTAGGGAGTCAGGTAGTTTTATTTTTAGCTCAGCACAGAAAGGGAAAAGATCCAAACTGTTTACACCAGAGAGGCTGTGCTTGCAAAGCCTTGGGAACGGCTGTCCTGCATTGGTGGCATTTGCTACCTCTCACACATGTAGGTAAGATGACAGAGGTCTTCACGTGCTCCCGGCTTTACCACTGATGAGGACTGGAGGGCACAATGTTTCTGTTTGGTGCAGCTGAAAGTCAACATTACCTACCAGCATGAAATATGGCTTCCAAGATGTGCTGTCTAAAACAATCCTCGTTACAAGTCTGTTGAAAAAATCTGAATATCCAAGAATTTCTCTATTCTATTTTTATGTCCCTTTCATATGTTTCCAAGTACCCTCCCCAGTTTCATTCCCTTTGGGTATCCTCTACCCTCCTCTTACTGCTTTTCCTTTGTTGTAGAGAAAATAAATCAATAGTATAGGAAACTAGATGCGCTGCTACCTCCAGGTGGAAAAGTTTGGTTTGCAATCTAGGCTCTGCCTTTACCAGCTTTAGATCTTGGGCTTTGACATTAAAGCTGTGCTTTCTGGTACTTAGGACTCACATGTGGTTCATGGGTCCCCTCGGCCACTGAACCACTGTCAATACCACTCAGAAGAGGGCATCCTTGGCAAGTCACATCCTTCCCTTGCCCTTCCAGCAGCTGCACTGGACAGCAGTGGTTTTTCGGGGAGTACAAAAGAAGGAGCGATGGGCAGCAGAGGTGTGCGCTACTCAAACTGGTACCTAAAGTAGTCAGGATGGGCAACTGCCCACCCAATGCAATCAAAGGTCCTCAGAGGGCTTCCAAATGCCTCCCTCAGTGGCCTGCCCTCCAGAGAGCAGACGGAAGAGAATAAGACCCTTTTGTGGGAGGCCAACACGTTCCCTGAGAAAGGATAATACGTTAACTATACATACTCATTGCTAGGATAATTTGTCACAGTAGCTAACATGAGAGATAAGGATTATGAGGGAAGAGGGCATAGGATATGTAAATTTTGTCAGTGAATAAAGTTGGACAACCAGGAAGCAGCATGGGAGCTGTCAGTGTCCGTAAAAAAGTGGCACTGACACTTTTTGGAAGTGTTGCAAGAAACCTTGCAGAAGCCAACTCCTTTCATACAGGAGACAAATTACTGCCAGTTATTATTCCCTAATAACTGATAGGTAGTTACAAGGTCCTTGTGCCCCACTTAGAGCCTTTTTCATCTCACCTCGCTTAGTCCAATACATTTTGAAGTTAAAAGACGCTACTTTTATTTATTGCTCCCCTCTTATATCCCTCCCTTCCTGCTGCTTCTCCTGGTCATTTCTGGATTTGTCTGTCCACCATGGGGCTCGAGCAGGAACCTTAAAGCACTAGACATGAAAGGGAGAGCAAGGGACAGATGATCAAGCATTCCCAGGGACAAAGACAACCAGACATGAAGAGCAGAGGTCTTTGGGGCAGAGAACGTAGAAGGCAGCAGAGAAATAAACATGCATAGTATAATGGTGAATACATCCATGTTAGAGTAAGCAAACTTGGAATTAACAGTCATTTAATTTTAGAATTTGAATGAGCCCCCAGAAACACAGGTCTAAAATCCCCCCACCTTCTCTCATACCCTTGAACAGCTGGTAAATCGTCATAAGGTTCACGTTTGTATATCTCCCATTTTAAGAAAGTTCTCTCTTACGCTTTCACTGTGTAAACATATATAATGTGATGCACACGTGGTTTTCATTTTACATCTAACATCAAATTTAAAATCCAAAAATAAACTATAGTATATCAAAAGGTCACTTGTAGAATGTTGTTCAAACCCAAACTATGGGGCTTCAGTTACTAAACAAAGACACTCACTTTATCTTGCCTATGCTGATGTCCAGGAGTGTTGTTAAGGTTTATATTTGAACCTTTTAAATTCAGAATGTAAAGACAGGAAAGCTCTGCTTTCTCCAAACTACTTTATCAGCTCAAAATATTAGCTATTTGTTCAACTCTATTCTCCTCAAATAAAACTAAAAATGTATAGGTAACAAAGATGAAATACCTATAATCCCACGTTTGAAAAAATTCTGCGCTAGGGGATACTTCACGAAGAATTCATGCTTAATAAATATATTTTATAGACTCTGGGCAGATATCTAAAATAAAATAGATTAAATGTCTCTTGCTATTGAAGAATCTCTCAAAAATTATTAATAAATAAATACTTTCTCTGGTTTCCCAGGCATTTTATATATTGCTCTCCATTTTTAGAAAGTTTCAACATGTATTTTCCTTTCAAAACCAGCTGGTTTGTGAAAAAGAAGGAAATCAGCCATGAGAAAGAAGGAAATGCTATCATTTGTGACAACATGGATGGAACTTGGTGGCATTAATAAAGGGAATTATTTGAATCATTCAAATAATTCCATTGTTAACTTATTATTGGCATTGCAACTCTGCATTTTTTAGTAGTTGTTCCAGGAATAATGGTATACATCCTTAACTTTTCACAGTCTACATAAAGTTAATGTTGTATTACTTCACATAATACACAGAAACCTTAAAATCATATAGGTTTCTTTAATTTTGGCAAACTTGGTGCTATAGTTGTTATCTATATTATATTGCAATACATTTTAAAATCACAAGACAATGTTCTGATGTTTTGCTTTAAATAGTCTTATTTGTTTTTAAAAAATTAAATAGAAAAAATATTTTGTATTTACCAAGATATTGACCATTTCTGACATTCTTTACTCCTCAAAGATCCGCATTTTCTTCTTGTATCATTTCCCTTCAGGCTAAAGAAATTCTTTTAGCGTTTCTTGTACTGAAGTTATGCTGGCAATGAATTCTCTTAGATTTATTTAATCTGAAAGTGTTTTTATTTTACCTTCCTTACTGGAAAGTCATTTTTGGTTGAATACTGAGTTCTAAATTGCCATACGTTTTCCGAGATGTTGAATAAGTATCAGCCCAGCTACTCCCTTTGGTTTTCATGCCCTGGCCATATGATTACTTCTGGAATAACTGACTGATTGTTTTCAGTTTTTAAAAAGTGCCCTACCCCATTTCCAAAAGCCAGCACCTGCCTCTCTTTGCCTACTCTGCCCACGTGCACAGCAGCTGGAGACAGACCAGGTATTACCCCTTCCAGGAGCAGTGCTACAGTACTAGCAGCCTGGGTATACAAACGTCACAGCTCAGTCCCTCTGGGGTGGGTGACTTAATGCTGAGGCATCTGCTCTCTACCAATGCTTCTCAACCCTTAAGTTGTGAGGTACCAGTTTTTTGTTTGTTTCTGACCAATATTTTTGTAAAATACCATAAAAATCAATGTGTATTTCATGACAATGTCAACTCGCTATAAGCGTTTATAAACATTTGGTCTCAACTTTTGGATTTATCTCATTGTTAACTGGTAACAAGCAGTTCGTGAAGTAGCACCAGGTTGCTCACTGTAGTAACTGACTTCATAAACACACGTCTTATTGGCTTTATTTCCTTCCCTGTCTCACTTCTCCACTTCCCTACTGGCATGTTTTGGGATCACCTCCCAAATAAACTATTTGCTCTCAAATGCTTGCCTCTGGTCTGCTTCTGGAAGAATCCAGTCTAAGACACAAGGAAATCCAGCTAAAGTATCAAATATAACACTAATTGGAGTGGTTAGTACTGTCAATAAACAAATTAAAATGTTCTCTTTTATTCAATGAAAAAGAAACTCACACATTTTAGATGTTAAACCGCTGACTAGAATCTCTGAAGTTGAAAGAAGAAAGAAACTAAAAACAAACATGACTCAGACCCATAATTGCATTCCAAAGTGGGGCAAAGATCTGATCTCAGAATTCTGATTATATGCTGCTACCGTCCATCTGGTAAAAGAATGCCATTTTCTTTGTGAGTCATGTGATTTGATGATTTCCTTCATAATGTCATAGTAAGCCATCAAAACAATAACTATTTTTTTCTTTTGGCTTGAATAGTAGCTTATAATTGGATAAGAAATGTTTCTACATCAGTTAAAATAAACACAGTCCCTTCCTTTTTGTCCTAAGATGAACTTTATCCTTGTGTTTGACTATAATCCTTCAATTGGGCAAAGAATGAGTGTAAGGGCCAGAGTGCAAAAATATAATCTGAGTTTTTAAAGGTAGAGTGCCCAAGACAAGTTATTGGTATAGAAAATATCTTCTTTTTATTAATGGTGTGTATTATATAGGGAAACTCAGCAAGATTTTAGCATCATGTAATAGAAAGTATATGACTTTTGAGTTTCAATCCTGACTGCTCTGGCTTGAATTCTAATCTTGCCAGTTACCACATATGTGATATGTGTAAGTTTCTGTAATGGATCTAGTGACTATATCTATCTCTTAGGAATATTGAAATTTAAATAATATAATGAGGTATTTGAAAATATCTGGCTCAGTTGAAGAGATAAAGGAATCAAAAATTACTTCAATGCATAGTTCTCTGATTTTTACAAGTGGGAAAAAAAGCATGTGAAAGAAAAAGTATCACATGATATTGGGGGTTAAGGAGTATTCCAGTAAAGGTAATAATTGTCCAGTGTTGTTTATCATTGTTCTACCTGATAAAATTTGCCAGCCCAAATGCCCCCTTCTCTGTCAACCAGAAGGGAGCTAGCTTAAATGGAGTACAGTGCATTGAATAGGAGCCTCTCTGGCTTTTTTTGATTGTGCTCTGTGGAATGAAATGAAGCTTGAAAAAAAGAAAATCAAAGTAATGTCTGCATATGAGGCCACAAGGACACTCAATGTAACCATATCATAAATCATCGAAGAGAAATGCCAGGGAAGATCTATGAGTCTAGGACAGCTCGCTTCATTTAGTATATCTGATGCTGCCATAATAGCGACTCTTTAGTTCCCTTTCCCTTTGTTCAGTGGTAACTGTCCTTCTGCTGGACCATTCATCCCTCGGAGAGTCATCTCCTGACTAGGAGATGTGTACAACTGTCCGTGAGTTATGGGTTCTTAGCCTGGAAAATCTTGTTTCAGTTCAGTAGTGTTCAAAGTTGAAGTGAAGAGCAACCAAAAGCACAGAACGAAAAAAAGGACTCTTGGAAAAGCTGGTTGAATAAAAGAGTGGTTGTTTGATAAAAATTCCTTCACTTTCTGCTGTGTTTCTTTAATAAAGAACAAATAATGAAAGAACTAGTTTTGGAGAATAATTAAAAGAATATGACAGGGCTTATCTGGTGGCGCAGTGGTTGAGGGTACGCCTGCCGTTGCAGGGGGCGCGGGTTCGTGCCCCGGTCCGGGAGGATCCCACATGCCGCGGAGCGGCTGGGCCCGTGAGCCATGGCCGCTGAGCCTGCGCGTCCGGAGCCCGTGCTCCGCAGCGGGAGGGGCCACGGCAGTGAGAGGCCCGCGTACCGCAAAAAAAATAAAAAATAAAAAAAAATAAAGAATATGACAATAGTGATATAAATAGTCACGAGGATGCCAATTTAAGAGCCCAAATGTGGTATGTCACGGTCTTTTACAATCATAAATGGGTCAGGATGAAATCTTCATAGTGTAGTTTGAAGCCAGTGAGTTAAAATGATCAAATATATTTTCACCTGAAATCAGAGTTCTAATATGCAACCTACAAAATTCCTTAGGATTTGACACATCCATTAGGACTACTCACAGCCATGAAGCCGTACCAAAAGTTTAAAAGCTTTAGTCCTTCTCAAGTTGGTAGCTACATCTCCCACTAGAGATCTATTCATGAACAAAAGAGATTAATAAATTTAGCTGAGAATCTGAGAGCAAAAATTGATCAAAATACAAAGGCTCAGCCCAAGAGAAAATTATGAGTGAGTAAAAATAGAATAAGTAGCATTAGTATTCTGATTTTACTTCACACACTACTCATGAGTCCTTCATAAAGAAACATTCCAATAGCACAAGGAAACATTCCAATAACACAAGGGATCCAATGTAAGCCTACAAAAGGAAAAAAATTAAAAGCTTAGAACAGAAAGCATTACAAGAGGATAATGGAAGCAGCCAGCGTAGCTGGTTAGAAGCAGCAGGTATAATAAACATATTTCTTGATGAGGTGCACAGTCAAACCTTTTTCTTGATTTGTAGCTACAAAAGCAAGGTAGATTTACTTATTCTCATTCACAGCAGTATGTGATATGAAGATAAAACCCAACTTTTCAGGGACTAGAACACATGCAGTCTAACCAAAGCATTCACTTCATCTTCCAAAGGACCAAGACAACAGCAGCTGAAAGCAAAACAATGCTCTGAGGATATGAAGCATTCAAGTTCCCTTTAAAATTCATATAGCAGCTCCTGAAATTTTTACTATTTAAGTGATTCCATCAGAATTCTCTTTTCCTGTCTGGTTGAGTTCACTTAAATTGATCGCCAGTGGGGTTAATCATCACAAGTCAGAACTTACACTCTGACCTTAACATGATTTAATGCTTACTCTTGACCTCCTCTCTTCTCCTTTTAAAGGACACACCTGGCCCCATAGTTGGAAAGCCCGTGAGGATTCCTTCTGTCTCTTGAGGAGGAAGCAGAGCAATGAGCCTTGTAACCGGTAGCTTGCAGCCAGTCTCTTCCGGCCTGCTATAGTATACTGGGGGACCAAAGTCAACAAAACTAGAAAGCCCCAGGTTAGCCCTTGGTGGCAGATGTGAAGGTTAGCCCTTTAGCCTTTGCATGCCACTAACATCTCTTTAGACATTCAATCACAGGCATTACCTTCATGCTACAAGTTTGCATTTGCTTTCTGGAGCTGACAATGCATCAATTCCAACTCCACGTAGAATCGCCTATCTTATAGGCTACATTTTTTAGCATATCCTAGATTAGTGACATTTACGTAGAGGTAAGACTTTAGAGAAACTCAATTCATGGTAGGACACAAAGCCCATGCCTGAGTGGTCTGCTGTTGAATTCAAAGTCCCCAGTTAGAACCGAAGCCTCGGTTCCATTCTCACTGAGATCTGCGAAGGAGTTGACTATTCCCTGTAACAGTCATGGGAACATAAAGCCAGCATCACATAGACCTTCCCTCCAGCTTCTTTGGTCGCATACTGCTTATAATTCAGGGAAGCTGGCCGCGGGCAGCATACTCAGCCAGGAGAGGTGACTTCCACCAAATAGAAGATTTGGTTCAGCACTTTAGTATATTTCACCTCACACTTAGTCACTGAGTTTAGCAGGAACCTCCTTGCTGAGTATTCAGAAGAAAAGATAGAGGTGAAAGCCCAGTACTCCCAGGACTAATCATTTGTTCATGTACCTCCACCCAAAGTGCTAATCCAGACAACTATGATGATTAAAAGAAAGATACATCAGTCTCCACTACATACAGGGACTAAATGATCGAGGAGGTTATAATAGGGACAACAAACCATCCAACCTAGGAAAAAAAAAAAAAAGACAACTTAAGACTATGGCCTCAGGGGATTAGCAGAGAGGAAGACTAATGTCTCTGAAACTCGTCAAGAAAACTTGAGGAAGTCCAAAGAGTTTGCATAGATCTGGTCCAAGTTCTGGTTACGCCATGTCTTGGCGATGTCATTTTTAATAAATTGCTTAACCTAAGACTAAATTTCTTATTCCGTAAAATGGGGGTGATAATACCTACCACAGAGTGTGCATAGAGGAATAAAATAGAGGAATAAAATGATGATGCATAAATGTTAGCTAGAATGACATAAATGTTACCAGAGCGGGGATAATGAAGACCTAAACAAAAGCCACATGTTAATCTAATGGGGTCAGAGGCTAAGACACCGAGTGATGACCTTAAAAATGGTATAATGAGGCCTATTAAGAGTGAGCCTTAGATATTCAGCCAAAGAGTTTGGGTTTGGAGTATGGAATAACCAAGATTCACAATCATGTGGAAAATATAAAAGAAGAAATGTTTTTGATGGTTAGGTTGGAGGTGATGAATAACAGTACCTTTTATGATACTTACTATGTCCCAGGCACTGTTTTAAGTGCATTAAGCATTATCTCAGTTAGCAATACTACAGAGGAAGAGCAGGGAATGGCTGGCTCAGGGAAAGCGGAGAGGCAAAGGGAGGAATCTAGTGGTGAGGGGATAAGAAGCTTGAGTATCACAGTGGCTATATAGAGAGAAATGAAGAAATATGGTAGACACTGGGAATGGGGACAAGAGAGCAAAGGGTCACAGTGGTTGACACCAGAAGGCTAGAGAATATGACTCCTCAATTAAGATGAAGAGTCATGGAAAGCAGTTGTAAGAGAACATTCCACTGACAATGCCCTTTTCTTGTCAACGGTGATTCAGTTCTTCAGCCCCCTCTACTCCTTAGCTTTTCACACATTTTGTGTGACTGACTGTTGGAAAGAATCCAGTTGAATCTTTTACATTTTTTTGACCATGTGCACATGCTTCAAGGCCCTTTGCTACTTTTTCAGTTGTTGCTTTCCTCCACTTACCCTAAAAATTGATATAGTTGCTCTTTTTTTTTTTTTTTTTTTTTTTTTTTGGCACGTGGGATCCTCCCAGACCGGGGCGCGAACCCGGTTCCCCTGCATCGGCAGGCGGACGCGCAACCACTGCGCCACCAGGGAAGCCCCGTAGTTGCTCTTTTGATTTTTCAATTTGCACCATATCTTCAGGTACTAATTCCACCAAGTACATGAGAAAACTCCAAAGACTCAAAAATGCTACAGAATTCATATATGACTTATTGAGAAAACCATTAAACTAAGTCATTCTCAACTTCCCAGAAGGAGAAATAATGAGAAATTGATACCACAGTTTAGAAAGACTGGGAAAAAAAATGCTGCTGAGCTGAGAGACATTCTGGGCTTCTCGTTCCACAATAATTCTTTTATAGAGAAGTCATAAAGTGCTGAAAATAGAGGTTTGTTCATAGATATGTGACAGACCCTTCCTAAGTGACAAGATGGGTCATAATTTTAATGAATATTGTGACACACCCATCAATTATCCTTGAATATGAATGTGACCGTGTGAGTGTGCAAAAGCTGGAGAGTGGGTAATTTCAGTCAGCATATTCCTGCACATCTATCAACAGTTGTCAGGAATCTAAATGACCCATACTAGATAAAATTAATTTTGTGTCTAAAAAGAACCTCACCTGCACATTCAAAACACCTTGGGCTTAGAACCATACGGAGAAAATTACAGAGCAACCCACAGTAAAATACTGCATTGAAGTACAGTAATGGGGAAGCGGGGGGACAACTTGGAATTCAGAGCTAAAGAAGTTAAAACTATCAATGGAAGCTTGTGTTGTCATGGAAACCTAATGCAGTTGAGGAGCCAGGAAAGCCATCACTTAGCTATATCACATTGAAAGGTACAGATGCTATTCAGAACAACTGCAATTGACTGGACAGATGACTCCAAGAAACCAGTAACTGAGTTAGTGATGGGTCTAAAAACTACAAATAAAGGATTGACATAATGAAGGTAAGGAATAGAGAATTCAGGTGGTCCCAAGTAGAAAAAAGAAAATCCCTTCAGGCGCAGGTAGAGTTGAATAGGAAAAGAAGAGATGAGAAAAAAGTAATTAGGATTGGTTGGATGTTCTAATAAAATTAAGGATAACCATTTAGGTTATATAATAAAGGAGGAAAATTGAAAAACAAGTAAAGAACATGCTTTCATTACAGTATTAATCACATCATAATGTATTAATTGCTAATATATTGACTTTCTATAGACTATGAGCTTCTTTAGAAAGAGTCTGGCTGTGTTTTTCATGACCCCTCCAGCCCCCCACTCTTAGTAGGCCCAGCACAGTGTAGGCACTCAACCAATGTTTGTCAAATGGTAATAATGCTACTATTTATTTAAAAGTGGACTGTAGTACAGTTACTGTAAAAGTTGCATTAGTTTGCTATGGCTGCCATAACAGAATAGCATAGACTAGGTGGCTTTGACAACAGAAACTTATTTTCTCACAGTTCTGAAAGCTTGAAGTCCAAGATCAAGGTGTTAACAGATTTGGCTTCTTCTGGGGCCTCTCTCCTTGGTTTATAGATGGCTGTCTTCTTTCTGTGTCCTCACGGCCCTTTTTCTGTGCAAATATCCTTGGTGTATCTTCCTCTTCTCATAAGGACACTAGTCATATTGGATTAAGGTCCCACCATAAGGGTCCCATTTGAACTTAATCACCTCTTTTAATACCTTATCTCCAAACGTGGTTACACTCTGAGGTACTGGAGGTTGGGACTTTAACATATGAATTTTAGGTTGAATTCAGTCCATAACACAGTACAGGTGACTCAAAAAACATGAGTTTGAACTACTCGGATCCACTTATACACAGATTTTTTTCAATAAGTACTATATAACTACACAATTAGAGGTTGGTTGAATCCATGGATGCAGAATCACAAATACAGTAATTGAACATCATGGATTTTGGTATTCAGGGCAGGTCTGGAACCAATCTCCTGTGGATATTACAAGATGACTGTATATAGCTTATTTTGTTCAATCATCATCACAATATTAGTATTGCTATTTTGCAGAAGAGGCAATTTGAATCTCGGAAAGATTAAGTAACTGGTCAGTGGTCACACAGCTAGAAAAGAGCCAAATGAGGATTTAAACATAGGTTTACTGACCTCAAAGCCCTCATTCTTTAAAATGTACTCCAACAGAAGAATAAAATGGAAGTTAAGGGTGAACTGGGAAAGTTAAACTAATAGGTGTAGTACTATCATCATCATTAGACTTAGAATATAAAGTAACCTAAAGATACTGTGGGACTCTTTCATCTCACAGATGAGGAGACTGAGCTTCAGGAAGGGAAGTTTGGTCCCTAAAGTTTCATTTTGTGTCTAAAATTTCCAGTTCTGCTTCCTAAGAATTGCTCCCTCAGTCAACATCAGGTAAATTCTTCCAGTCTCCAGGTGAAAGACTAGAGACAGGGCTTCTGAGAAAAGAAACAAAGAACACATTGAAGCCAGCCCCATCCAGTACAAAGCATGACATGGAAATCTGTACAAAGACGGGACTATCTTTTACCTCTAGGAACCTATGTTTTCATGGTGCTAAAAACATGCTTTGTTGTGGTTTTTGCTTGCTTTGAAAGTTTTTAAAACCAAAGCTGATCTTTTTATTTTAAACTCTGCTAATTTCTTCTTGTTCATTTAAATATAATGTCTCTAGAATTAAGTGGCAAAATTGCCCTGTGTTTTCCTGAAAAGAAAAAAAAAAAGGAGATGACTTTAAAAATTCCAGTCAGTCCACTTGATTCTCCTACTAAGGAAGTGGTGATTTATTTTTCCATTGTTAGAGATTTAGGAGGCCCCCAGAAAAACAAATTCTATTTCAGCCTCTGACTGTTGCTTGCTCTCCATTACCTTTGTAAATTTTCAACTATAACAATCCCATTTGTGGAATCCTCCTCATGAGGGACAAAGGGTCTTTAAGAAGAAAATTTATCCTGCAGGCTTATAGGCACCTGAAATTAATAGATTGATTGGGAGGTCCACCATATTGGGCTATGTGGAGGCCCAGAGTCCTCTGCATTGCTCTTGGCTAAATCAGCAGATCTTATCAATTAACAGGGTATGTTCCAGGGAGTTTTGTGCTGCTTGTTGGGGCTCTTTACTTTCTGTAGCCCCACTATTCCTCCCCTCCTCGACCCACTAAACTCTCTCATGAGATCTAGAGTTTGCTTCCTGAAGCAGAATTGGGAAGGACCCAAGAGTTTTCCTCAAATTAATGGCTCTACAGCTAAATGGAACTGATCTAACAGAACTCTTTGGGGATGGATATGCCCCCTCTCCCAGCAAGAGAGTTTGAAAAATTGAAAAATTGGTAAACTCTAGACATGCCTAAAAAATGATCTTGCTGCCTTGTAATTCATAGCACACAGCATTCAATGAAATAAGATGAGGCCCTGTTATAAGGCATCTAGCCATGGAGAATTATGTTAGAGACAAGGCCATACAAGGCAACACTTGCAGCACTTGGAGAATCATGATTTGGGAAGGATGGAAGCAAGAGGGAGGTGCCCAAAGGGAAGCAGGGAAGTTCTCAAGGTAATTCTGTAAACTCCAACATTTACTGAGCACCAGCTATGTTCCAGACAGTGTGCTGCAATCTGGGCTTAGGGCTAACATAAATAATGCACAGTCCCGTCCTGGGAAGTGGTCAGGGCTGAAATCAAACTTTTTTTTCCTGTTTTCTCTTCAGATGAAATTTCAATCATGAATACAGTGGCATATATTATAAATTCAGAAATTCCATAGCAAATCTTTGACATAACTAGCACAATCGTGAGAATATGCTTTTCTCCCTAGTTACAACTCTCCTTCATAGTCTTTCAAATGATATTGGTCACCTTAGATGTTTAAAAAGGGATCTTTGAATTCCCAACAAATGATTCCATTCTCAATTTATGAGTTACATGAGAAATATATATATAGTCAAGTGTTTCTACACATTGTATAGAAGCCAAAATTTTTTTAAAGATCACAATATAAGAGTTCAGATCTTACGGTTAAGGAATTGAGAGTGGAAACTGGGCCATTTTTGACCATCCCCATTTTGTAAGAGAAAGGGAGGATTGTGCACACTTCCAGAGGGAAGCCTTCAGCACAGAGAGCCTCTTCCTTTCCTCTCCGTAGGTTCATCCCTGGCTTCAGTAGAGCTCAAACCCTGCCTATGACAAACAGAGCTTGAGCAATTAAATAATTACTGTGTCTGCAAGCTCTACAGAAAAAAGGCAAAATGCTAGGCATTGACAGACACCAAATTAGAATAAAAACTGCTTTCACTGAAATTATAAGGTGCATCCTGTTTCTTGTCAACCCGTCCCAGCTAAGAGAAGAGACTGTAAGTAATCTCAGAGAAAAAGCAAAATGAATGACACTCATGGTGGCCAGGCCAAGACAGGGTGTCTTGAGAACAAGCAAAGAAGCCACTTCGTGGAGAAATTAAAGCTCCTCTTCACAGCCTCTAAAGAGGAACTATGAATGTTTTTTTCTCTTACTGACACACTTGTTCTCTTCTCAAGAGTTCATTTCAGTCCTTACAGCTACTGTCATTTTTTTTGTTCTTTGCCAAGACAGCTGGATAGTTTAAAAGTCATTTCAGACTGAAGTTAAAGATCTGTCTTATCCCAAGTTTTGCTTCACTTGTCTAGTGCCATATTTTCTCTTTAGAAAGGTTTAAGTGGTGAACATAAGAAAATGAATTAGAATTATTATATTCTTTTTATTTTAAATGAATATCAACTTTAAAAGACTAGACTGGCATTGGACCAGTCTAGTGTAAAAACTGGACCACTGGCATTAGAGTCATCTGGGGATTATTATTATTATTATTATTTTTTTGCGGTACGTGGGCCTCTCACTGTTGTGGCCTCTCCCGTTACGGAGCACAGGCTCCGGACGCGCAGGCCCAGCGGCCATGGCTCACGGGCCCAGCCGCTCCGCGGCATGTGGGATCTTCCTGGACCCGGGCACGAACCCGTGTTCCCTGCATCGGCAGGCGGACTCTCAACCACTGCGCCACCAGGGGAGCCCCTGGGGATTATTTTATACAATAGCTTTATCAAGAAACAATTCATATACCGTACATTTCACCTGCTTAAAGTGTGCAATTCAATGATTCTTACCATATTCACAGAGCTACACTACCATCAACACAATCAATTTTAGGAGATTTTCGGCATTCCCCAATTAAACCCCACACCCATTAGGAGTCACTCTCCATTTCCCTCCAACCTCCTCAGCTCTAGGCAACAACTAATCTATTTTCTGTCTCTATGGATTTGTTTATTTGGGGGCATTTTATATAAATGGAATCATAAAATATGTGGTCTTTTGTGACTGAGTTCTTTCACTTATCATAATGTTTTCAAAGTTTATCTTTGTTGTAGCATGTATCAGTACTGCATTTCTTTTTACTACTGAACCCTAGTCCATATTTTTAAAAATCCATTTATCAGTTGACAGACATTTGGGTTGTATCCACTTTGGGACTATTATGAGTAATGCTGCCATAAACATTTGTGTACAATATTTTTTATAGACATGTGTTTTCAATTCTATTGGGTACATATCTAGGAATGGAATCGCTGGCTCATCTGGTAACTCTTTGTTAACCCTTGAGGAATTTCCAGACTGTTTCCAAAGTGGCTGCACCATTTTCCATTCCCACCAGCAGTATTTGAAGATTCTAATTCCTACACATCCTTGCCAACACTTGTTATTATTGAGCTTTTTTAATACAGCCAGCTTAGTGGGTGTGAAGTGGTAGCTCACTATGGTTTTGATTTGTACTTCCCTGACATTTGGGATTAGTATTAAAATGCGTATTCCTGGGCTACGACCTGACCCTGAATTAGAATCAATGAGTATGCATTTTACTGAGACTCATATATCAGTTATTTGTTCCTGCATAACAAATATTTATTCTCTCTCATAGTTCTTATGGGTCAGATATTTAGAGGAAGCTTAGTTGAGTATTTCTGGTTTGGTATCTCATACCGTTCTGTTAGATATCAGCCAGGGCTGCAGAAATTTGAAGGTCTGACTTGGACTGGAAGATCCTCTTCCAGGGTCTGCTTTGAGGGCAAGCAATTTATGCACTCACACAAGACACCATGCTCAGAAGGGTTTCGCACACTTGATTTAATGCACTGCTGTTGCCATCTTGATTGTCTTATATAACTTGTCATCTCTGAACTCGTGCTTTGTAAGTAAAGTCCAATGAGACAAGGGAGCATGTATGAACAGAGGAGATCTGCACAACATGTGTGTCTGTGTTCCTTGGGGCTCCATTTGCATTTGATGATTATAATACATATCAATATAGAACTCTGGTGGACCTGTCATGTGTGAGAGTTCAGTGGGACTCAAAGTCAGCACAAGATACGCATGTTATATTTATGACTGTGTAAATTGAGGTTCTGACAGTCCAGAGAGGCCACACTTTCTGTTAGAACCAGAACTTGCTATGAACACAGCAAAGACTGCATTTGGCCTTGGAGTTGAAGAAGGGAAAGAGAGGAGGAATAAAGCTGTTGAGAGGACCAAAGCCATATAGTGCACGATGGGCCCCCTCCCTGTTCCCTTTCAAATTTCTAGGAAAGCTACCAAACCCACTAGATGCTTTGCAGGAGTGAGTCTTTTTTTGTGAAAATCTGTAAAAGGTTTTAGTTTGGAGTATGGGTGGATATGGGAGAAGAGAGAGATAGCACAAGTGGGCACAGACATAAGGGATAGAGGGACCAGGAAGAGTTTTAGCTTTTAGGACTCACTGAAATCATGAAGATGACTTTGGACTGTCACTGGCCATGGAAAAGGGGGATTTGAGTTTGAGTCAACTCTGAGATCTTCAAGGGTCATGGAAACCTCAGTTTACACCTGAGTTTTATTTATAAATTCTGGACATAATGCATAGCTTCTTGATTCCAAACGAGTAATGCCTACTTACCATTTATCTCCTATATTTAAACATCTTGTGATGACAGAAGTTTGAGGCATATATCATTGCATCTTTAAGAGGCATGTAGAAATGATGCTTACTTTCTAGATAGGAAGAACGAGAATATCCCATACTCTGAAGTAAGTGTGTCACATTGCTTGGGTGTTCCCAAGATCTCAAGTTTTGGCTGCTGTTCGGGGCAAATTTGGGCAAGAGATCACAATGCTGAGCCTAACTGAAATCCACTGATCCCCCAACCCTAGTGTTAGCTAAACCTGAGGGACGGGGGAAGGAGGAAGGCCTTGCTGAGGCTGTGGGAGAGCTGCTGGGGACTTAACATCAACATGAAACATTGGTATTTGAGGAACATGAGGCAAAGGGAAAGAGGGAATGGAATGCTCTGGTCTCTAGGTACAATTGCTGCTGAGTCTTGGCATGGCTTGCCCTGTAGCCTATTGTCATTCACTAATTGGCAGAATTTCCTCCTTGTTATGCTGGCTCCATTGAAAACCCACTGCAGGAGCAAACCTGCTTGTCAAAGCACTGGCTCCAACGATGCTGTGGCTCTTCAACCTGCATGGCCTTCATGCCTCAAAAACGCTGGGTACAGCAGGACGCTGTGCACAACCAGGCCAGCAAGCACCAGACTCAATGAGACAAAGGATCTCGCCTCTGCTCAGTCCAGCCTCATTGACAAGCCCCTGCTTTGCTGTTTCAAATGACCAGCAGAAAGGCGACCGACCACAGCTCTGAACCAGAAGCTTTTCTTCTTGTACACGAATTGCAAGAGCAAATTGCTTAGGAAGAAAACTGTTCTTGCAATTTATTTTATATTTCAAAATCAGTGGATTATTTGTTAGTGAGGAATATTTATTGTTATTTTAACCTGTATTACATTAAGGTGGCTATCAATTTGGCCTTATATCTATTTTTAATGTAATTGCACATGTGCTTTGACCTGCAATCCCATATAACTCAACCTGCACTTTGGCTTCTAGACTCATCTACCCAATTGTTTACTCAGCCCTTCAGTTTGGAGGCTTAAAGGGCATTTCAAACTAAACACATCTAAAACCAAACTCTTAATTTCCCGTACACTCCTGTCCCACCCATCCGGTCAAACCTGTCTTCATCTCGTTAAATGTTACCTCCATTCATTCTGTCGCTCAGGCCAACACTTGTGATCAACCCTTGTACTCTGCCCTTGACCAACCTTTGTCTAGAAGGATCCCTGCCAATATGGTCACATACCTCGCCCCTTCAGGTCACCCATGTGTCATAGGAGTATGTTTTTGGATCCATCTCCTAAAACAAAGGAAATAAAAGCAAAAATAAACAAATGGGAGCTAATTAAACTTAAAACCTCGCATAGCAAAGGAAACCATTGACAAAATGAAAAGACAACCTACTGAACGGAAGAAAATATTTGCAAATGATATGACCAATATGGGGTTAATATCCAACATATATAAAGAGCTCATACAACTCAACATCACAAAAACAAACAATCTGATTAAAAAATGGGCAGAAGACCTGAAGACACATTTTTCCAAAGAGGAAATGCAGATGCAACAAGCACATGAAAAGGTGCTCAACATCACTAATTATCAGGGAAATGCAAATCAAAACCACAATGAGATATCACCTGACACCTGTCAGAATGGCCATCATCAAAAAGAACACAAATAACAAATGTTGGGGAGGACATGGAGAAAAGGGATCCCTTGTACACCGTTGGTAGGAATGTAAATTGGTGCAACCACTATGGAAAACAGTATGGAGGTTTCTCAAAGAACTGAAAATATAACTGCCACATGACCCAGCAATTGCAATCCTAGGTAAAAAACACTAATTTGGAAAGATGCTTGCACCCCAATGTTCATAGCAGCCACACACACACACACACACACACACACACACACACACACACACGTATCATTCCAAAACCTGTTTTTTCACTATTAGGTTTTTAAGATTCATCCATCTTGTTGCATAACATTCCATTGTGTGAATATGACCTAATTCCACTGTCCTATAAACAGGCACTTGGGATGGCTCCAATTTATCCTTTTACAGACCGTGCTGCAATGAACACTCTTTTATTTGTATCACAGTGCACACCTGGAAGAGAGTTTCTCTGAGGGGATATACCTAGGAGTGGAATTGCTGGGTTGCAGGTCATGTAAACATTTATTTTATAAGATAATGACAAATTGTTTTGGAAAGAGTTCTTGCTAATTTGCATTCCCACCAGCAGTATATAAAGTGCATGTTTACCCACATTCTTGCCAACACTTGGTATTTCAGACTTCTTTTCGAAAATTAATAGGTGGAAAATAATACTTGACTGGGGTCTCAGCTCACATTTTCCTAGTTGCTAATGAGGCTGGACAACTTCTCAAATGTTTGTTGGCCATTCAGGTTTCTTCTTCTAGGAAATACCTATTCATGTCATTTATCCATTTATCTATTTAGCTGTTTTTCTTTTTTCTTTTTTTTTTAAATGCATAGATCTAACTTATATACTTGTTATATTCATTGCAAATATCTTCTTAGCTTTTTTTTTGGAGGGGTGGTTATTTTTTTCACTTTTTGTATTGCACTGCTTGAAAGACAGAAGTTTTTAATTTTAATATTGGCAAACTTATTAATCATTTCTTTGATGTTTAGTGCTTTTTTATTTAAGAAACTTTTTCCTTATTCCACTATCAAAAAGATATTCTTCTATCATTTCTTCTAAATGCTCTAAAGTTTTGCCTTTTATGTATAAGCCTTTAATCTTTGTAGATGGCATGAGGTAGGGACACAATTTTATTTTTTGCCACATAGATAACCATCTCAGCAACATTATCAGATAGTAACTCTGTAATATATCATGTATTGATAAATGTGTGTATCTGTTTCTAGGCTTTTTCTTCTGTTTATAACAGAGGCCGTACCAATACCACCCTGTCACAATTAGTAAAGCTTTATAATAAATATTGATGTGGGTGGGGCAAATCCTACTACCCCATTGTCTATTCTTAGCTTTTTGCTCTTTGATATACATTATGGAAGCAACTTTTCAAGTGTCTCTAAAAATTCTATTGCGGTTGTTTTCTTGTTTACATTTTACTAGAATGCATTGAATCTATAGATAATATTGGGAAGGATTAAAATCTTTATGATATTGGATCTTCCAATCTGTATACCTGATAAATTTCACAATTTAAGTATTCCTTAATGTATCTCCATAAAGTTTTATAATATCTCCAAAGAGGTTCTGCATAATTTTTGTTAGATTTATTTCCAAGGATCTTATATTTTTTACTGCTATTTTAAAGGTCATGCAGTTTTAAAAACAACAAAGTTTAGCTAGTATTTAAAAATGCAATTAATGTTTGTATACTGATCTTATATATGCTCATTTTGCTTTATTCTCTTATTTATTCTAATAAGTAACAAATCAACAATCTTCAAGTAATGAACATTTTATTACTCTCTTGGTAATCTTCATGGCTCTAGTTTTTTTTCTTCTTGTCTTATGGAACTGACAAGGGCCTTCAATAAATGTTGAATGTATGCAGTAAAGTGAGTACCCTTATGTTGATCTTAATTTTAAAGACAGTACCTTCAGTATTTCTCCATTAAGAATGAAGTTTTCTCTAGGTATTTTAAAATAATATTTATCAAGATAAAAATGTTTTCTTCTATTCCTAGATTACTAAGTTATCTTTAAATTGAATAGGTGTTGCATTTTATCAAATGATTTTTCTGCTTAAATGGAATTGGTATATAGCTTTTTTTTTCTTTAATTCATTAATATGATGAATTAAATTCATAGTTTTTCTAATGTGAAACCACTCTTGGCATTCCTGAGATAAACTCAGTTATATCTGTGATATAATAGCTTCTTTATATGCTGCTGATTTGGGATTGATAGTATTTTGTTTAGGCTTTTACTTCTATGTTCACAAAAGAAGTAATATGGTTATAAACAATGTACCAGGCTGTGTGTTACAGTTAGAGTGTATTGTTGGTTAACTGCAGAATCTGTATGGTGACAAATACTTAATAGCCACTCAGCAGATACTTTTGATGTTGATGATGAAAGCAGAGGAGTTGACAGAGTGTCTTTCTATATTAGAAAAATGCCCATTTAAGACTACAGTTTAGAAGATAAAGGAAAGTGATGACAGAGTCCATCATAGACACTGTAACACAGCAAGTCCACAGATCTCCAAATAATATTTATATGGCCAATAGAGAATAAAAATATTTTCAAAGCAGGATAATATCTAAGTTTCTGAAATACAATGGCAAAAATTATTTTGGGGAATGGGATGTCTTTGTTCACAGAGTAGCATTTCCTGACCTTAAACAGAATAGCCTGTCTCTCCAAGAATACATTTCACTGAGAGTCCCTAATACTGCAGTGGAAATTCAAAGGGACAAGGTAATTGACTGTTCCCTCAATTCAGTGTGTCACTTGCTACTATAATAATGACACTCACTGTCCTCCTTATATACCTTGCCTTTCACCTTGCCTCAAACATCAGAATTTATATTTGTTTCTCAAATTGATTTTATATCTGAATTACAACAGAAATCATCTCATTTTTAAGAACTTGGTTATAGTGCTTACTGTCAGACTAGTCTTTCTTCACCTTTCTTTGATTTAATCATTATTTCAGGACTTCATATTATTGTTCTATCTGTTATCAGTTTTTGTACTATGTTATGATATTCCTTTGTGACTTGCTTTCATATACCAAAAGACATGCAATGAATCAAAAATCAACACTATAAAATGATAAAGCAACTCCAGAACAGATAAGCAACTAAAAGACAAATAAAATATGTAAGGCAGAAAAATAAATACACATCTACTGACGACATGGTAATACAGTCTAAGGACTCAGGTTATTTTGCAAGTAACAGTGACCCTGAAATTAAGAAATGGCAAGAAAAATCAAAAGAACATATGGGCCATGAAATTTTACCTCCAAAAAGGAGAGAATTTCTCATATTAATGTCCTCCCAATGTCTTATTTTTATCCTTCAGCTTCTATGAGAATTATAGAGGCCAACAAGTGGATTGCTTTTGCCATGATAAAAATAGAAGGAGAGCTGCGTGGCAGGAACATGTCTTAGGCTGTTACTTTGATGAAGTGGCCTAAACCTGGAGATATCACTGAACATAGAACATGATGAAAGTCATTTAAATTCTAGTAGTGAAACAAAGGCTAAGAAACAAAGGGAAAGATTTCAAATGAGAGGTAATGTAAGGGTCGATTTTGTTCATTGCTGAGGTATACCATGTGATGGGACACGCCATCTTGCAGTATTTGTCCTGATCAACTGTCATAGGTAATTTATTTAGGTAATTTATTTTTAAGACTTGCACTGTAACTATCTAAGTATGTGATTCACTATATGGCAACTCTGGCCCTGAATGCTAATAATCCACATTTCTGTCACTGATATGTTTTATTAGTCATTTATTCAACACACTCACTTCTACCTGACCAAAGAAGAGAGCCGTGACAGTTATTCCAAAGAGTTGCAGGTTAAAAAAAAAAACCAAAATTGTCTTAAAATATTGAAGGTAGCTTAAGGCATCCAGCATAAAGCTCCCCAAATCATCAGTCACTTTAAAGTATCAAGCAATGTTGAAGTAGCTTCTTTTACTTTCTGCCCTTCCAGGAGAGCTTTCAGGTATTAAAACTTCATGGATAGCTCATGACACATAGCAAAGGAAAGGACTTTCAAAGTAGTCCACACATTTAAATTAACATTGGCCTTCTACCTCCACAATAAGCCATAGAATTTTTAGTGAGACTTTATTGGTTTGTTCTGTGTCCTGTACAATTCCTTTGGGTTTTAATGAAATATCAGAGGTAAATATCAGAGATAAAACAGTGAAAAGCATTTGACCTAGAAAGAATCCTGAAAAGTCCACCTTTATAATACACCTATATAATACATCTATAGTCACCTATTATTCCATTAATATTCTAGTGGATGCCACTGAGGACATATTGCAAAGACAAGGGATAAGACATCCATACACCAGGTAAGCCACTGTCCTCTGATCATAGGTGCCACTCCTAGGCAGATGGGAGAGTGAGGAAAAATCCTGAATTACCTGTGTTAAAATCTGAAGTTACTAAATTATCCCAGAATGGATTAAGGTTATTTTTCCCATAATCAGATATAATGAAGTTTAAAATAGAGATTACATTGTTATAGAAAAATAAAGAACATTATTTTCTTTCCTACACATGAGTAAGTGGCCGTTACATTTTTCTTTTGACTTGTGTATTAGTTATCTATTGCTGCATAACAAATTACCCTCAAAAAGTGGCAGCTTTAAAGAACTCTAAACATTTAGTTCACACAGTTCCTGTGGTTTGGGAATTCCAGAGTGGCTTAGCTGAGCGCTGGGTGCTGGGCGGTTCTGGATCAGGGCCTCTCACAGCTGCTGTAAACATGATGATTGGAACAGCAACCACCTGAACGATGGACTGGAATCGGAGGATCTGATTCCAAGATGGCTCATTCAGTCACTGGCAAGTTGGTGCTGGCTGTTGGCAGGAGGCAACAATTCCTCACCATGTGTAATTTTATAAAAAGTTGCTGAAATGTTTTCAGGACACAGTGGCTGACTTCCTCCCAAGAAAATAATTCCAAAGAGCACAAGGTGGAAGCCATATGTCTTTCATTATCTACCCTCAGGAGTTAAATGCCATCATTTACACAATGGTCTATTAGTTATAAGTAGTCAACCCTATTTAACAGGGGAGGCGAGGATCATTGGGGGACCCTGTAGAAGATGGCTACCACAATGTGCAAACTAGAACTACATCTTGTTTAGAAGGCTTTTCTGCGGTAACTATAAACCTGGTAATGATATTTCAAAGAATGTACATTCAGACAGGCAAACCCAGCCAGACAGTCTGAGAACTTAGTTTTGTATTGTTTTCTTGTTGGCACAACATCGTCTGATAAAAATAACAGGATTTTCCATAGTACATAGTTCCTTTTTTTCCACTCCACAGTGTTGTACAAATGCCATTTTATCAGCCCTTACATAATGTTAAAGCACAGATTCCTTGTTAAAAGTCACACAGCATGTTAGAGAGGAATAAGGCTCCAGCTGAAGTTATTTCATACACATCAAGCATTTGGTCTACATCTCTTTGTTACTACAAATAGAAGCCAATAAAATAAGAGGGATGGAAATAAATGTCTGAGTACAAGGAAGAAATACAATAGTTGGAAATGGTTGGCAGTACTATAAAATATAGACTTCTTTTCCCAAGTAAAATAAGTGGTGAAAGGAAGGTAAGGAAAGAGGAATAAAACAAAGAGAGAACTCCAACAGGGTCTTCTAACTCACTCCCTTAATTTTACAAATAAGGAAACTAAGGTCTAGCAAATTTAATTAGCTTACCCAAAACCACCCAGTAGATTAAGCAGTTATACATTCAGAGGCCATTTCATAGGCCTGACCTCTTTTCTCTTAATTTTGCATTTATAAAACATCACACAACAGGTCAAAAGGACAAAGTCGAGTTGAATCAGTTGTTGGTTATCGCCCTGACAAAAACCAAAAGTGATTTCTTGGTAGACTTCAACTATCCACAGTTCTTAAGAAACATAAATTTAGTTAAGCGACTTTGCCGAAATCTATTTTTCCAGCGCCAAAACTTTAACTGAAGGTATTATTTTAAATTAAAGAAGCATTTTGTCACTCTTTGGAAGACACTGCTACAGAAAGAAATATTTCCGTTTATTTTTCGTTTTAAAAATGCTTTTCTTTATATAATTTTGAATGTAAAGGATACTTCTTTCACGTAGGAAGCACAAATCATAGAAAATAATTTCACATCGTGCCAAAAATTCTGATCAGCTGAAACTGTTATCCTTTAGCTGAATGTCTCTTGAGTTGGCATTTCAAAAGTGTGTTTTAGGAATTGTTCTGCAAACTACAGTGTGACTCATTGCCTCCTTTCAACTGTGCATTGTCTGCTCCTCTTTAGTGTGCAAAACTTTCTGATTGTAGTTAATTTTATTTTCATGCCACATTACCCTAGAAAACATTCTTCCAAACAAACAACTGCTGTCAAAAGGCATAAGATGCACTGTTTGTCTTGGATTCTAGTGAATGAAACTAACTCATAACAGTCTATGGCTTGATTTAGAAATGTCGCTGCCTCATATGGAAACTGATTTAGCATATGCTAAATGGCAACTCTTAGTTGCTAGGACAAGGTGGAAAAGGTCCTTGGACCAATTGATTAGAAAATGTGAAAATTATTGGGCTCTGGGATGAAGAAGCACACTAATGATACACAGGCACCTGAATTTCTCTATAAAATCAAACACTTACTGAGCACCTATCACTGACTAAGTACCTATCTCTGACCATGGACGATGCTGTTGTTACGGGTTCAAGGTTGAATGTGGGTTTTAGGGCTCAAATCCTATTTCTCACTTCTTCTATCCTCCAGGTTTTGTGCTAAATGTATTAAACACAGAACACACAAGGTAAAATGGTCAAATATCTTAGAAAATACTCACTAATCAGGGCTCCTCTAGAAAAGGTTTTATAGCATGGCTAAGGCCAAGAGGCTTAAATAAGTCTCAGCCTGTTATCAACACCCAGGAACCTCCACCCCACTGGAAAGCCAATTCAAAACACACTCACCAGTGCCAACAACAAGGAAAGAAGAAAGAAGTTAAAAAAAAAAATCATGTAGTTATCACCAATGCCTACTGTTTAGCTGCCTAGGCTACCCAGATTCCACTATCTGGGCTGTCGAACTGATAGGAAGCTGTTATGCGAGATGAAAGAGAGCAAAGGAAAGAGGCCTTGGCTTCCTTCTACGGGGAGAAAGGGCTCTGGTGGAGCCTGCCTCTGTGAGGTAGGTTGAGAGCTCTGCCCATGTGGCCCTCCTGTTTTGAGAAAAGAAAGCCCAAGGCAAGAATGCAGGAAGTAAAAGTGTGAGCAAGAGGCCTGCCCCGAGAAAAGTGCCATCAGAAGCAGAAGATGCTCAGCTGCTCTTAACGCAATGACCTCACCCATTCGTGAACTCTGACCAAATGAAAGTCGGGCTCAGGCAAAAAAAGAAAATCCTTCTGTCTGGTTAGGAAATCCAGTTGCAGCCACTAAAATTTTCTTCTGTAGTCCTCTGACTGGGGAAAAGAAGGTTGGGCAGAAATTGTTTTCCTTTGGGCAGAGGCTAAGTCCAAGGGAGAAGGAGTCTCCCTTCCTTTCAGGTATCAAAGTGCCCCTTATGGAATTTGGAACCAGAAAGCTTGGGTTCAAGCCAAAGGCTGTCACCTTCACTACCGCCCAGCTGGATAAGTGTTGGCAGTTACTTATCATCTAGAAATCTCAATTCCCCACTAGCTGTGAGTGATAAAAGCCTTCTCCCTGTTGGTTTATCCAAGGAATTCTCTGGGCCAATCCTCATCAGGCCTGGGAGTCTCTTAGAAGTCTTCTATTCCCTGAACGAAGAGGTAGGATGCAGAAGAAGGAGTGTAGAATCAGTACTGCAGCATGAAGTCTGTGTGCCTGGGGTGAGCTTTTGAGTTCAGGGGCCCATTGAACAACATTTCTCTCTAAGTCTTCCTGAGACTTCCCAAGACTGGCTTCTGCCCCTGATCCCTTAAGTGTGTTCCAGTTTTCCCAGGTTGAAACCTCTGTACCTGCAGTATGACTCCTCCCCTGGCTCAGTGGAAGGACCTATTTTTCCACTGTAGTTGACTGGATCTCACTGCACAAACAATGCTGCCAGCTGGCTAGCTGTAACAGTGTGTCTGCAAGGAAATGTTAGGATCATCCCTTGAGTGACAGCCCCAAGTTCAGGATAGCCTTGGTTTAGTGTCATGTGTACCATGGGTTCGCTTCTTTGGGGCCAGCTGCACACCTGGGTTAGCCCTGTTGGCTCTGGCCCACACTTTTCCAGCTTCCTCTCCAATGTCTACTTGTGTGCTACTGAAGTTACAGCATGCTTCCTGTCTAAGGCTACAGCTCTCCAATCCTGAGAGGCCCACAAAAGTGACAGGCTTTCACATTGTAAACAACCCAATGGCACCAGTCAGAGATAGACGGCAATGGTTTTCACTTGACAACGCTCTCTGCTTGAGTGTAGTATGGCTAAGAAGTGTGTAAGCCTTGCTTGGAAGGAAGGCCAGCTGTTTTCGGGACCAGGAATGTCCCTGCTCCATCTCAGCAGCAGGTCTAGGTCTGTTCAGCCTTCCAAGCAAAGATGTTTGCTTGTTCATTTCCTTGTAACAAGTACCTACTACATATCTCTATTGTTTCACCAATAGTATCATATTGTGACTATGGGGTTTAAGTCTATTTTTCAATTTTGTTGCAAATTTCATATTAACTATCATTGTATTGTCAGTATCAAGCATTATGCCTGGGCCTTCAATAAATATACTGTATGACTGGGTGCCTAGATGGATGGATGGATGGATGAATAAATGAATGATTCCTACAACTGGACTGGGGTATCATGGTATATAAATGTAAAAGATCATTACATGTCCATCCCAAAGTGTCATAGTTCTTGGAAGACCTCTGACAAATTCCAGTTTATAGGGCAAGGTGTCAGTTCTAAGACACAGATTTTTTTTCTGCATGTTTTACATCTATGAAATGGTGAGGTATCTCCTAATCCCTGTTGGACAGGCAGAGTCAGGATATGGTTGTCATAGTGTGTTGGTACATCCAAAGTAATAAGGTCGGTGTCAGTGGTTTCGAAGGAATTCATGGAAAAGATGAAGGACGGTTTTAAAGCAATGTGACATCACCAACTCTCCTGACACCATGGAAGATAATAGTGAGACAGGCTGGGTCCTGGGAACTGGGCTCCTTTGCTGCAGTGCTTGCACCTGGACACACGTTCCTCAAGCAACAGATACAAAGAAACTGTAAGGGACTAAAAATAACTGCGTGCATGGGCAGTTGGGGCAAATTATGAACAAGATACACAAAGACCAAAACCCAACTGCCACTTCTGAGATGTCCAGAGCAAAAGCAGGGTACTGTGCATGTTCCCCGCACACAGCACCCCCCAGGGGGTGGGCAGATCACCTAAGCCACCCCTCCGGCCCGACCCATGGACACACCCCTACACTCACTCCATTTAAGGAACCAGTTCGCCCCGTCTCCAGGAACGAGCAAGGGAACCTGTTACTTGTTTTCACTCTCTCATGCTGCAGCACCAGTCCCGATAAAGCCTTGCCTGAATTCCTCTTGTGGCCTCTTCTCAATTTCTGTTGATTAAAGGGTCCAAGAACCCAGGTCGGGCACAAAACCAGTCACATGACTTTACTCCATTCCCTTCCTTAACAATTAGGGGCTAGCTTTTTCCCTCGTTAACCAGTTGTTTAGTAATTTGCCTGAATTTCTAGTCTGGCCTCTTATCAATTTTTATTGATTAAAGAGTCCAAGAACCTGGGTCAGTAACAATAGTATGTGGAAAATCACAATATCTACTGCTTTGTGTGAAACAGTTTTTAGAAGAGACCGCATCTAAATGTGAAGAAGTTTTAGGAATATCTCAACCAATTTAATTTGCTTATGTTTTCCTTTTTAAGGAAAGCACAAGAGTTCTATATCATAATAATCTATGCCTAAATCACTCTAAAACAGCTCTTTCGATAAGAAGAAAATGAAAACTCTAAGTGAGAGAAAAATGTTATATAAACTTAATTGATAGCATTTTTTCTTTCTTGAGCTATCCATAAAATAACGGTGGTTCTTATTGTCAATGACATTATAGTCTATGAAATATGGGATACTTGCTGTAAAATTAGTGATTTTTTCCCCTCTTTTGGGAAACAAATGGGATTAGTAAACTGTAACTGTTATCTCTTTTACTGAGGTAAAGGCACATGAAGATCTGCATGTACCTTTCTCAGAAAGATAAATTTCACACTATTGCAATAAACAGAACACATGATGCTTGCAAATTCCCCTAGAGAAGTTTCTCCGTTCACAGTGAGGTTCTGTTATTGTTTAATGTTGTTCAGGGAAGCCACGTTAAAAAGAGTCAATATGTTTTGACGGCACTGCCAATCAACTCCACCTTCCACACTCCCCTCCCCAAAAGGGGTGTAAGCAAATAAGATGGAAAAGCCTCTGCTCTCACTCACCCTAACTCTGAGGCAAACATGAGTTTGCTGCCAAAAATCCTTAAAAGAAGGTCCTTAGTCCATATCTTAGACAATCAAAAAGAAAAAGAAAATAACAGTACCAAATGAAAGAATCTTGTGAGCACAGAGGTAAACCATTAAAGAGAAGTAGGAAACTCTTTGGATAGTTATGAAGTCTCTGCTAAGGCTCTCTGTGTCCTAAACTTTCTATTTTGCTGTTTATTTTAAAGAACCAAAATTAGATCTCAACCAAGTGGATGCCAACCCTGACATTTTGGCAAAGGCCAAAAACACACATAAACGTGCCCATATTAGGTCTATCATCTCTACATTTTCTTTACTGCTCCCCACCCAGGTGAGCCCACCCACTCCATGGCTTCCAAATTCTTCTTCTCATCCTCCACTTCCCCTTCAAACAAACAGTGAGAAGCAGTATCAGTAGGGGCATAAATGATAGCCTTTGAACTCACTCCATGGATGGTGCATTTGACAGCATCAGTCCTGGATGTAATGCAGGCAGTACACACAGCCCAGTTCCGGCCCATCCAAACAGAGGAAAGATGACTAGAGGAATAAATAAAAGGCTCCCTCCAATATGGATGTGCCCCACTGTGCAATTATAGCAAAGGCTGTAATTCCCAGCAGTGTCATTTAAGTTCTTGCCTCTTCAAACTCTCATGGTAGATTGTAAAAATGCTGATTTACCACCTTTCTTGGTGAGTTGTCTCTGGAAACGCTGACCCTACTCCACCCAACACTTAATAAAAAACTGATGTCCAAAAGGGTTATAGGTTCATCTCTAAATTCCATACTTGTTCCAAGAAGAAAAAATAATATTTGTTGTTTTGGGGGTCCAAAAGAGGAAAGCAAGAAAGAGAAAATACTTGATATTCCAGGAGTGCCAAGTCCCAAAGCTTCAAAATTCTCTCCAGCAGCCTTCGTCAAAATACCTGTAGTCCCTAGAGCACTGGTGGCCTTTGCCCAGGTCCCTAGTGCTCTCCATAATTGCATAAACATGCAACTTCGTGAATTTAGAGAGAAGTAGCTACATATGCCACTTTAAAAAAAATTTAACTTCTGTATCTCTTCTCTAGAAACATGCCGGGTTCCATGGGAGGAGGCTGGACAACCCCCTAGGCAGGTTACACACAGCGAGCAGCTGCTGTGAGCCAAGGGGAGGGCGTGTGGAGGCCGTGAGGTAGTGTCTCGTCTGAAGGAAATGAAATACTGCATGCAGAGGGCTTATTAAAAGCTTCATGCTTGAAAAATCCCTAGTAAAGTCAAGTCCTGGAAGCAGACAGTTTCCCTTTTGCTGGTCATGTTAACTTTATAGCTGGAAATGTGAATGCAATTTTGACATTTGTATGGACTTAGGAAAAAAAAAAAAGATAGTGAAGCATGCAGCCAGTTTTTATTGAAAAAACATAACGGAGAACAAAACTTCTCAAGTCAGCGCTTTGCCAGTGACTAAGGTGGAGGCTTCTCTTTTGCACACCACCTTGTCACAGCTACAGTAAATAAAAAAGCAAAACAGTACAGGGATCATGGAGGCCACGGCCCTCCTTCTGAGCTGCTCAGGCAAAATGACTGTAGAAATTTTGCCAAGGTATTTCGGGACACTGTACTCCAAGCAGCAGTAAGACAGCTCATTGTGTTCCCCCAATTTAACTTTAAAAAACTCAACTGCGTTTATTTTTTAAATTTTAAAAATAAATTTTTTGTTTAAAGCTTTTGAATGGTAATTTATGCACATGCTACAAAATTCAAAAGCTGCAAAAAGTATATGCTGAAATGTAGGTCTTCCCAAACTTCTCCCTAGTGATTCTACTCCCCTTCCTAGAGGCAGCTCTTGTTACCTTCTCTTGCAGATTCTTCCAGAGTCCTATGACATATATACAAGCATACCCTACACAAACCTTTTCTTTTGTTTCTTATATGGGCTTTTTTTTTGTTCATCCAAAAAGGTTTAATAAAAAAGATAGTGAATTTGGTGAAACGGATTTTAAACAACCTGATGAAATGGATAATTTTACTAGATTCAACCAGATATTTAAAAAATATTAGCATGCTATTAAATCACTCCCCAACCTCAAAATGATTTTAAAAAATAACGTATTCATCCAATATTCATACCAGATGAATTCCAAAGTGAGAATTTCTCTCGCTCCTCTTATTGTTCATGGGATTGTGTCTTCCATCAAGGAAGGTTTCTCTCTTACCCCACTTTATTATGATCTTTAAATATTCTCACTGATGTTCATTATCTCAGCTTTTCTTTAAAATTCTTAAAATAATTTTGCAAGGTTTTCTAGATGGAAATGGCAAAAGTCGTGATTTTTTAAATTGGCCAATAGAAATCAAATCCCTTACTGCTGGCTGAGGACTGCTGATCACTGGCAAGAACAAGAGTAGTGTTACACTGTAAAAAGACTACTGACTGGAATTTAAGTGGATTCTGATCTATACTTTCTAACTACATTAGCATCAGATCTCAACCATGTCTTAAAATCTCTCAAGCCTCCTACTTCCTTTTTTTTTTTTTCTATAACTGAGAGGAAATCACAATTAGAGATTTCCTGCTTAAACATTCTGTTTCTCATCTGACACTTTTCAGTGATTTTTCCCATATATATCTAGTCCTTAAAGTCTCAAATTGATCAGTGCAACAAACTTCTTTTTCTCAAGTTACAATGAAAATGATGAGCACAATCAAAATGAAATTTGCTAGGTGTTATGGACTGAAGATTTGTGTCCCTCCAAAAGTCATATGTTTAAGTCCTAACCTCCAATGTGATGGCATTTGGAGGTGGGGCCTTTGGGAGGTTTAGATGGATGGGGCATCCTACCCTCATGAGGGTGGGGAACCCAAGGTGGGATTAGTACCCTCATAAGAAGAGCTCTCTCTCCACCATGTGGGGACACGGTGATAAGGTGGCAACTTGCAAACCAGAAGTGGGCCCTCACAGAACCATGCTGGCACCTGATTTTGGACTTCCCAGCTTCAGAACTATGAGAAATATATTTCTGTTGTTTAAGCCACTCAGTCTATGTTATTTTGTTATGGCAGCCCAAATTAAGACACTGGGCATTTCCTAACTTTTTTAAACATCTTTATTGGAGTAAAATTGCTTTACAATGGTGTGTTAGTTTCTGCTGTATAACAAAATGAATCAGCTATATGTATACATATATCCCCATATCCCCTCCCTCTTGCGTCTCCCTCTCACCATCCCTATCCCACCCCATTTCCTAACTTTTGACAGCAAATAGTTTAGCCACTCAAAGATATGGTTTCAACTGATGCCAATTCTTCTTTGTTTCATTCAATCATATAGGCCCTTTCAGCATTAGTGCCTCAGAAGTGCATGTTTCATCTTGCATACATGGCAGGCCCCTATTCTTGGTACAGATGCTGTCCACTGGGCACATTTCCAGCTCCTGGATCCTGCCACTGAACTCACTGGAAACTAAGAACTGGAGTAGGACAGTGATATCTGCCTAAACTTACTTACCAACCAACCTGAATTCTAGGTAATTGAATTGAACTGGGCTTTGTGTAAGAACCTAAGACAAGATAGAACAGTGGGCTGCAGTGATTGAAACTAAGAGACATGTGAAAAATTCTTTCTAGGGGTGAGGCCAAGGTCAGGAACCACAAAACTGGCCTTCTTAAGGAATGGGATAAGAAGTGGAAATCAAGTATGAGGTAGCATATATTTTGTTCTTCTAATTGTTACATTAAATATGTGTTTTACTCAACAAATTTATACTAAGGGCAAATTATGTGCTCAGAGCATTGTTCTAGGTGCCAGTGATACAGCAATGAAGAGACCTCCCTACTGGAAAAAAGAAAAAAATCCTTGCCCTCATAGAACTCACATTCTCACATTATGTTCTCTTACTTCGGCTCCACCATCTAATTAGTGTCTCAACTAACATCTTATCTTTAACATGAAGATAGTGGTGCCCAATTCTTCTTTTACAGCTGTACTTGTATTTTGTATATCATCAGGATTTTTAATGTTTCCATTCTGTTTTTCAAATATAAATAGGTCTTCCATTCTTTACCTAAATAGGTTGATTCTAAAAGTCAAAAATCTATTAACAGACTTACGTTATCATAACTATGTACATGCCAATGACTGCAAAGACAAGTAATAGGCTAGAATTATATATTTTTAATAAAAGGTCTAATGGCATAACCCCTGAGCAATTTAAAGGAGAATATTTATATCTTAATCACTCGAGTCAAATAAATTCCCTGTTCTTATGCCAAATCGATTAAATGCTGAAAATCATGACATCCCACATCAAAAAAAAAATTATGACATACTTTATTTCATAATATCTGAACCAGAATTTCCTACATAGTTTTTTGTTTTTCCTGAAGTTTGTAATTTCTTTTTTCTTGTTGATAGAAGAATAATTCACCTTCACCTTATTCTCAGGCTTATCTAGACTATCAGTCATGCTGGAGTTCACCTTTTTCCCCAGAACTCCCTGAACTCTGCATTCTCCTGCTCCAATCAGGAGTAATTGCTGCTTAAGCCCATTGTATAGCTTTTATCCTCATCTTTTCACTGTCTTTCTGGGATTTACTTTTTCTTGGATCTTACCTGTTCCTCTTTCTTGCTTTTTCACCCGTCTTCTAAGAGGACATCCCAAAATAACTTACTAAGAAAGGATATTGGGCTTCCCTGGTGGCGCAGTGGTTACGCGTCCGCCTGCCGATGCAGGGGAACCGGGTTCGCGCCCCGGTCTGGGAGGATCCCACATGCCGCGGAGCGGCTGGGCCCGTGAGCCACGGCCGCTGAGCCTGCGCGTCCGGAGCCTGTGCTCCGCAACGGGAGAGGCCACAACAGAGAAAAAGAAAAAAAAAAAGAAAGGATATTAGGAGATCCTGAGACATATACCTCTAAAAAAAGTCTTTATTTTTATTCTCCTACTCAGTGGATAGTTTGACCAAGTACAGATTTCCATAAAGAAGTGAAATAAGTTAAATAAAGAAGTGAAAAGGCAAGCTGCAGACTAGGAGAAAATATTTGCAATACACAAACCTGAAAAAAGCCAGGACCTAGAATTTACAAAGAACTTCTAAAAATCAGTAAGAAAAAGATAAACAACCCAATTTTTAAACATGGGCCAATACGTGAATAGGAACTTTGTAAAAGAAAACAACCAAATGGCTAAGACGTATGTGAGAAATTGCTCAATATCAATGCTCATCAGGGAAAATCAAACTCACAGTGAGATATCACTATGCATTGACCAAAATGGCTTAAGTTAAGTTTCCCAAGTACTGGGAAAGATGTAGAGACACTAGAACTTCAGAAAACATTGCTTATATGAGGGTAAAACTCTTTGAAATACTGTATAGCAGTTTCTAATAAATTAATCGCACATCAACCTATGACCAAACCAGCAATTCGAATCCACCCAGAAGAAATGGTCAGACAATTCACAAAAACTTGTGTAAGTTTGTTTGTAGTTGCTGTATTCAAAATAGCTTCAAACTAGAAACAACCCAATGACTACCAAAAGGAGACTGGAGAAACAAACCATACCATGATAATACAATGGAAGACTTCTCAGCAATAGAAAAGAATGAATTACTACTACACCCAACAACTTGGATGAATATTAAAACAACTATATCGATCAAAGGAAGCTGGACATAAAAGTATATACTCTATGACTAAATTTATAGAAAGTTCAGAAACAGGGAAAACAAACCTATGGTGATAGTAGTCAAATACCGATTATTTGAGGGAGAAGGTAATGTGTATTGATTGAGAGAAGGCATGAGGGAACTTTCTGGGGTGAAGAAAATAGCCTACATCTTGATCTGGATGGTGTACATTTACTCACCAGGCTCTGCACTTAAGATTTGTGCATCTCACCATGGGTACTACATTTCAACTTTTTTTAAAAAAGAAAAATAGCCAGGTTGAAAATCATGTTCCTTCAGTACTTTGAAAGCTTTTCCTCATTACCTGTTAACATCCACAGGTGATGATAAGAAGTCTTGTACGAGTCTGATTCTAAGTCCTTTGAAGTCCAAGTTTATTCTCTCTGGAAGTTTAGGAACTTTTCTTTAACCTTCTTGCTCTGAAATTCCATGAAGATGTCTCTAGGTAGGAATCTTTATTACATTCACCCCATTTCCCCCTCAGTATGCCTTTTCAATTTCAATACTTGTGTCTATCCTTATTGCTGGGGCATTTTTCTATCAATTTTAAAAAGAATTTTCACCTCTTCTTTTTATTAAAATCTACTGTTCTTGAATCTCTATGGTCAGAAGATGGAATTCCTAAATTAAGCCTCTATGTCTCTTTCTTTCATTTTTTATATTTTCTTTGTCTTTCTGCTTTGTTTTGTAGATTTCCTCTGCTTTATCTTATAGCAATTATGCTTAATTTCTAAGCAGTCTTACTTACTCTGTGTTCCTGTTTCACAACAATTTGATTTTAGGACACAATATCTTCTCGAATCTCTGAGAGTACCAGAAGATTTTGAAAAAGTCCCTCTCTGTTTTCTGAATAATGTCTATTTTCTCTGATAATTGTGGTCTTTCTTTTTCATACTACTTGTCTTCCTCATGTGTTGGATCCTCCCTAGATGCTACATATTAATAATGAAGATGCGTGTTTCCTCCTCTGTTCAGTAGAAAGAGTTTTTTTTCCTTGCTTGGGGGGGTCTTCCTGGAAGATCCGTGTACAAGGGAAGGGCAGGTTGAAAGATCAGCTTTATGGTAAGTAGGCTTGGAGCTCCCTGACAGTTCAGGGGTATCTAAATGCCAGAATAAGGAATTCTTTTGCTGAACAGCCAAAACTCTCAAAAGAGGTCATGGCTTTCCCTGGTTTACTTATTATCTTTAGAGAAGGATCCTGGAGGCAATGGCCAGGTGGCCTGCAGCTCTGACTTTCACACAACTTTCCCCAGTTTATGACTTCTGCTCACCTCTTCTTTCTTATCATTCCTGTGACTCCAAGCCTCTAGCCCCTCCAGGCAGATGGGTGCTCTTCTGCACTGCAGACCATCATACTGCTGCACATTCTGGGCTATGGTTTTGCTACTGTGTTTCATCTGTCTACATACTTCCAACCACTTGCCATCATCTAGAAGTTTCTTGAAGTCTCTTATCTACTCATTTCCTCCTCTCCACACCCTTTCCATTCCTTTAAAAACTTTTATTATCATCTCAATATAGTCTCTACAGGGAGAGAGGTGAATATGTACGTTCAATCTACCTTGAATTAGAATGTACATTCTTTTCTTTTTTCCCCAGAAGTAAATTAATCTGTTCAGAAAAACGTGATAAGACGTTAAATATAATAAGTTAAAGATATTACCAAACAAAACTCATTTATTAAGGCATCACCTGACCCTTCTGTGCAGATGATTCTCAAATCTATACTCTCAGCATCTTTCCATATTTCCATGTACCTGCTGATCATTTCCAATTCTTTGTCTACTTTTACCACATTTACACCAACCCAAGCCCAAGCTCTACTGCCTCCCTCCCCATAAAGATCTTCTTCCCTAACACGACTAGCCCGCTTGATCTTTCTGCAGGTTCCACCCACATCCACGCAGGCTGAACACCTCACACAAGTTTTTGACTTTTCTTTGCCCTGTTTCTTTGTAGTTGATGAGTGCTCAAATCCTCTCTCTTCTTCCTTTCTATTTTATCCTATGTTTGGAGAGAATTCTCTCCTTTAGCTCACCTTGCTCCTGGAAAATAAAGGGGACTAAAAGCAGTAATGGGTACATCGGCTGCATCACTGTCCAGAGAAGGGCAAAGGAATAACCACTTGACACCAAGCAATATCTTCTCCTTTATACAGGTGTGCACAGTTGATACTGCAGCTGAACAGAAAAAAATGTGCCTATTAAACATTTAAAGAAAATAAATTGTATTTGTCACAGAGAAGAATTTATAAACATCTACTAAGAGTTGAATGCCAAATGCATATATTCTTAGACCTAAAATTATTTTCAAGTCCAGTAGACTGATTCCAATCTCTCCTACTTTGCAGCCATTCTGATAAAGTCTCAACCCCATCTCATCTCTTTCCTTTCTTTTTTTAAAAAATATTTTAAAAAATTAGTTTATTTATTTTTGGCTACGTTGGGTCTTCGTAGCTGCATGTGGGCTTTCTCTAGTTGTGGCGAGCAGGGGCCACTCTTCCTTGCGGTACACAGGCTTCTCACTGCGGTGGCTTCTCTTGTTGTGGAGCATGGGCTCTAGGCACATGGGTTCAGTATGGGCTTTAGAGCACAGGCTCAGTAGTTGTGGTGCACAGGCTTAGTTGCTCTGTGGCATGTGGGATCTTCCCGGGCCAGGGCTCGAACCCATGTCCCATGCGTTGGCAGGCAGATTCTTAACCACTGCGCCACCAGGGAAGTCCCTCATCTCTTTCCTTTCTTTATGTAAATAAGACACTACAAGTGCATATATTATCTGAATGATCATATTAGCTGAAGCCAGGATCTTCTGAAAGCTGTAGTCTATGTGGCTAGAAATCACCTTCATACTCCCTCAAATGCCATTGTACTTATGTATTTTTAGTGTTAGTATGATGTTTGCATCGTCAGCTGTAATTAGAAACATATAAAACTGTTATCAGGCTGAACTGTTGATAAACCTAGTTCAGGAATTTAATGTTTTTCTGCTTTCATTCATACTCATATCTCTACTGATAGATGACTGTAGGGTTTACACTTAGACACTTGGAAAATTCAACTTGCCATTAAGTTGTAACTTGTGTGTCTCTTTTGTAGGAATAAATTGATTAGAGAGCAACCCTGAAGTCTGTTGGGAGGATTTGGTGGGGGTGGGGGAAGCAGAGAGAGATGTGTGGGAGGAATGGAGGGTATTTATATTCGGTGAGGTTTTGATATTAAACAGAAAGGATATCACAGATGGTGTCTGATTACTGTTGGATTACTGCCAACAACTTATAGGTAGATATTGCAGGAAAAACCATACATGGCACCCATGGGAACCTCATTCTCAAACCTCAGTGCCCTTCAAGGGCTCAGGATTATGTTCTGTGTCACTGTTGCTGATTATACACATATTTATACATATATATACATTTCACTTTTAGAAACATCATCATACAAAAACTTCAATTACTGAAAAGGTACATTAACCAGAACATATTTCCATCACAGAATAAGCCTTCATTTCACGAAATGATTTTACAGAATAATACATTTCCCTATGAATTTAAAATTTGATTTATTTACAAAATTAATTTTCCATGCAGTTTTTTTTGCAGTTCAACTTTTTATTTTAATAAAATCAGAATATGCACAACACATGCAGTTCTAGCATCTAAACTAACAAGCAATTACTAAAGCTACAGTGACTTGAGGTTAACTCAATCACTCATAAAGGTTTATTGATGAGTGCCATATTCACATTTACAAAAACACATCAGTTAATGGATAACAAGACAAATATACAAATCAGGACAGGCCAAGATCCTGATTTAACATAGTATCCTTTTGTTTTCACCTATAAAATTGACAGTGACTCATTTTTGCTAAGTAAAGGGTGCTGGTTGGCAATTGATATCTAAGTTTATCATCGACATCATAACTTTAGGATTGCATCTGATTGTCTTGATTCTCCAGCTTTATAATGTCTCCACAATTCCCTGACAACCTGACAAAAATTAAAACTACCTAAATAACCAGTCGTTTGTCCATTGTACATCATTGTAACTGAATCAGCAGGTTTCTCTTGGAACATGATGGACTTAAACTGAATAGTCTCAACCTGAAGTGTGTTGGATTTCTTTAACAGTGAAAAGAAAGGCCATTCACTGCAAAAAAGAAATGCAGAGTCCTAAGATGCTCTCTCAAATTCATGGGAGCCATGTCTAAACAAAAATAACAGTAACAAAACTCCCTTTTATTTCCGTGGAAAGAAAAATCACACTGTTACTAAGGGTAGGGGGACATGAACATTAATCCATAGGAGACTCTCCTAAGGTGAAGAGTACAGGTCTAGAGATTGAGAACCAGGACCAGACTGCCTGGGTTTCAATCCTGACTCTGTATCTTATAAGCAAGTGTGTGTTTTAGGGCAAGTTACTTAAACTTGCTGTGCCTCAGTTTCTTCACCAGTAAAATGGAGATAAACTTGTACCTATATCATACAGCTGTTTTAGGATTAAATGAGCTAACGCATAAAGTGCTTGGGAAGGAACAGTGCTGTGTAAGTGTTTGCTACCATGACTGTGATAAATCCCTACTTTAGTCCAGGTGCTTTACATTAATGATTGCAGTCGATACCTCCAGGTGGATGCTGGATATTATAATCTCTAGTTTCCTTGAAGAGAAAATGGACTTCAGAGTAATAAATAATAAGTAATTTTTCCAAGACCACATACTGAGTAAGCAGTTAAGCTACAAGTCCTAACCAAGTCTTTCTCATTCCAGGCCATCTCTTCATACTTGTGAAGAGGAAGCAGCTAACTGGCTAGCTGGCTGACTTTCTCACTTTTCAATTAGTTGTCCTAGTGTTCCATAAGCGGGTCTTGGCCGGTCTTGGACAGCCACCTCATAGATGCCCCATCTGTTCCTGTCTGCTTTAGGGCCAGGGAGAAGCCAGTGTTTTCATCCAGCGTGGGGCAGCCAGCTCTGCAGGGAAGCTGGGGAACAGATGCAATGATCAGAGGGCCCCGGTGCCAACAACTTTTTCTTGCCTATTGTCAGAGAGGCTCCCTGCACTGGTTGCCACTCAGGGTATGTGATTTGCTTGCTCTTTCCCTTCCAAAATGTTTTAATTTTTTTATACCATATTTAATATTTTATTGCTTCTTGTCGATGAAAGGAGAAAACCTTGTTCTGAAAAATACATAACTCTACCTTCCACAGAAGAGATCCACCCTGGAGCAGTGTTCACAGCCAGCGTTGCCAACTTCAAAAATAAATGGCTCTGATATCTTCAGAAACCAGATTTTCGTATTTGTTCTCTGAAGAGCAGAGGGTACATTTTTAATAAAACTTTAGTTGTGATAAATCGCTGGCTCAAAAACAGCAGGCAGAGGCTCAGCAGGTACAGTGGCCTAGAGCCACTGGGATGAGTAATTTGCCTATATAAACAGGAGCATGGAGGAAATCTTTTGTAAAGCTCAACACATTTTAGCTGGGTGACTTCATTTCCATTATCAGGTCTGATCTCAGCGAAGGTGATTTGCTTGCAGTCTAGATCTAGATGACCCTGGCACAGACCTACCCAATCTAACCTCAAATCTAAAGCAGAAGGGCAGATATTCATCTTCCCCATGACATTATAGTGTGTTTAAGCACGGAATTAACATAGCTTGTACATACTTATTTGTGACAAGGTTCAGATGTTGGAAAATCTTCTGTTTTAATTTCTTACACACAATGACTGAATACAGATTAATTTTTATGCCTAATAGGAGGATATATGCTTAACATCAAAAGAAATCTCTTGCTGCAATAGTTGGCTCTGCTTAAATATGATCAGGAGTAAGGAAGAGCTAGGAGGAGTGCAGGCAGCTACATAGGAAAATGTGGCAAATGGTCATCTTACCTCTCTCCAAACTCATCTGTTAGGCATTCAGCTCAGCTCTCCACTGTAGGTGACAGGAGGAGGTGGTCTCAGAAAGGGCCCTTAGGTAAATAATTTTTTTTTTTTTTTTTTTTTTTTTTTTTTTTGTGGTATGCGGGCCTCCCTCTGCTGTGGCCTCTCCCCTTGCGGGGGTGAGGCTTCGGACGCG
>NC_041222.1:36621979-36660264 GCF_002837175.3 Physeter macrocephalus
GGACAGGCTCCGGACGCGCAGGCTCAGCGGCCATGGCTCACGGGCCCAGCCGCTCCGCGGCACGTGGGATCCTCCCAGACCGGGGCGCAAACCCGGCTCCCCTGCATCGGCAGGCGGACGCGCAACCGCTGCGCCACCAGGGAAGCCCCGGTAAATAATTTTTGACTTAACTCCTGCTTGAGCCTTTGAAACCATGAGTGAAGTCCCCTGGGTTACTCTTTCATGTGAAGGAGTGGCGGTGTCTCCAAATACTGAGAATGGAGTTAAGGAAAAGGGGCATACGACATAGCCACAGAATGTCCACCACAGGGTGCTATTTGCGCAGGCAGACAAGTGGAAAGGTGTGAGGATACTGTCCTGCATTTTAGGGGCACTGCTGATAGAATGCTGAGCTCCTCCTTTGCAGCTAGAGGACCCGACGTACAGAAGAATATGGAAAAGAGGTCCTAGTCCACTCCAGGGTGCTCCTCCTGCCCCTGTCCCTGCGACATTCACGGGTTGGAATGCTGGGTGTGCCATGGGGATCGCATTCCAATGAAGCAAAAAACGCTGAAAGATCCTTCTCAGTCCCTAGCTCTGAAAAAGGAGGATATTTTCTTTTGGCCTTCTAGATCTACTCTTCACCTTATCCCCTCTGCCCTGGGTCCTGGGAGACAGAAATTTTATGGATCGTATCAGTGGGCTCCCTTGCCCTCTTGCTTCCAACTGGATTCAGTCAGTGGGAAGCACCAGCAAGAGAAAAGGACAGAAAAGAAATGAGGCTGGGGTATTTCTCCCCTGAGCCCTTCCCTGTGGGGCCACTGGAATGTGGCTACACCCTTCAACTAGTGGCACAGCTCCTGTCTGAGCCATCTGGCAGGGATAGGGATTAGCTTTAGAAAGGACACCTTCTGACTCTTCCACTGTGACCTTAGAGGCGGAAGCCACGTTTGGATGCAGGTGTGGGTAGCAGTGACAGGAAGCTGAGAGATCTCACATGATGGCCTCCTTTCATTGTATGTATATGAGGAAGGAGATAAATGCATTTCTGATGCACAGGAGGAGAAGGTAGTAGAAGAGAGGGCTTGAGGGGTGTGGGAAAAGTTGGAGAGAGATGACTCAGAAGATGTATAAATATAAATAGAAGGCACCTTTGAAGACTGCATGAAATTAGAGAAGATGAATTTATAGCAGCACCAAGCTTTATGTGTAGCACTGGGAAAGAAGCCTGTGAGTGAAGGCAGAAAAGGCAATCAGCTGGAGATCTGTAAAATTAGGAGTTTACCGGGTACAGGAGATGAAAGGAGGACACTGAGAATTGAAGACTTTGGCAAGAGCATGACTGAGGAAATTTGCCTCGTGGTCATGATGGGACTGAAGATGATGTGGGATGACAGTTGAAGGAACAAGGCAGTAGCGATCACAAAGAGACTGAAGAGCAGACATAGAATAATAGATTGAGGGAACTGTGATCAGGAAGTGTGAGATTTGGATGGAGGGAAGGAGTTCCTGGTAATGACAAGTTTTAGGGTCTGATCATGGGGATGGAGTGGAGGTCATTAAAGTTCAAAAGGTCAAGAAATGGAAAGTGTTTTTCATCCAGAATGATACCCATTTCTTGTTAACACAACTAACATTTTTTTAAATGAAAATTAATTTGTTGAGAAAAATTTATTTCAATGTGAAACTATGCATTGTGTAGAAGATACCCTTTCTGGGTTACCAGACTCTAAACATCTTTTTTTTTGAGCTATATTATAGCTCTATAATTGTAGATGACTGAGAGACATGCAAATTATGTCCTGTCTGATAAAGGTTAGATTGGCAAACCCATTTTGCCTCCATTTACAATTCATTAATATACTTTTACTCCATATAAATTTGAATTTAACTTATTGTTTTGAACTGTTTATAATATCTGCTTGGTTCCCTTACCAATTAACAAGTAGAATAAGATTTTAACCTGTGCTCATTTTTATACCTGTATGAAAGTCATGATTTCACTTGATCTTTTTAAAAAAATTATCTTTTAACAAAATGTATTTTTTAAAACAAACAAAAAATTGGTGAGAAGAGTAGAGTTGTTTTGCACTTTTACAGATCTTTTAAATGTCTGGAATAATACAAGACAGCTGGTTTCCCATATCTGCATTCAATCTCCTATAGCTATGTTATTTTAGTTGAAGTATATGAAGAAAATTTGGCCTCACATAGATATGTAGTTGGAAGAGGGGGGGTATTTTAATATCCTTTTCAGATAATTGTGGATATTCTTATTAATACTGTATCAAAACTTGCCAAGTTGTAGTTTCTTAAAGGTTAGTTGCAATGTGGTATCTGATACCATTCCAATGAACTTTACGTACTCTGTTAAATTAAAATTCATTGGTCTATCTTTCACATTGAAAGGATCTTTTATCTATGCATGATTTTCTAACATAATGCATTGGCCACTGGGAAAACACTGGTTCACTAAGTCATGCAGATCTTTCAAATGGTTACACATCTCATTATATAATATGTATTTTTTAAAATCACATTGTTAATATCACAACCAATCTCAAAAAAAAGCCTTAAATATTAGGAAGCTTTCAAATTTACAGGTGTATATGTTTTCCAAAATTCTAATTTCTACTTGCAAGCTTTAATTTTATCATTGGCAATAAATACAGTCAATTATTTTCCATGACAGCCTCACTCACTCATTTTTAGGATATATTTGCCAAATACTCAAGTCTAAATAACCATAGTCTACTCATCAGTCACTCAGGTAAAAATAGCATTTCACAAACAGCAACTAGTCTACCTTACAACTCAACAATTCCACAACAGAGAGTGGCCAGAACGGTGGAATAGAAAGACCCTGAGCTTATCTCCTCTCGCAAGCACATCAAAGTCACAACTATCTGCAGAACAACCATCAATGAAAAAAGACTGGAACCTACCAGAAAAGATCTTCTACAACTAAAGACATAAAGAAGGAACCTCAATGAGATGGGTAAAAGGGGAAGACTCGAGATGTGATCAAATTCCACACCCCTGGGTGGGTAACCCACAAGCTGGAGAATAATTACAATGCAGAGGTTCTCTCACAGGAGTGAGAGTTCTGAGTCCCACATCGGGCTGTCTAAGCTGGGGGTCCTACACTGGGAAGATGAGTCCCCAGAGCATTTGGCTTTGAAGGCCAGCAGGGCTTAATTTCTGGAGCCTCACAGGACTGTGAGAAAAAGAGACGTCACTCTTAAAAGGGCACACACAAAATCTCACGTGCATTGGGACCCAAGGCAAAAGCAGTAATTTGATAGGAGCCTGGGCCAGACCTACCTGCAGGTCTTGGAGAGTCTCCTGGAGAGGTGGAGGACAGCTGCAGCTTACACTGGGGTCATAGACACTGGTGTCAGACATAGATACCGTGTGAACACTGCTGCTGGTGGCTGCCATCTTGGCTCATTAGCACCAAGACCTGGCCCTACCCAACGGACTGTAGGCGCCACTGCTGGGATGCCTCAGGCCAAACAACTAACTGGGCGGGGACACAGCCCCACCCAACATCAGACAGGTTGCCTAAAGACTTCCGGAGCCCACAGCCACCTCTAGACACACCCCTAGACACAGTCCTGCCCACCAGAGGGCCAAGACCCAGTTCCACCACCAGTGGGCAGGCACTGACCTCTCCCTCCAGGAAGCCCGCACTGGCCGCTAGAGCAGCCTCATCCACCAGGGGGAAGACACCAGAAGCAAGAAAACTACAATCCCACAGCCTACGGACCAAGTCTGCAGATGGCAGGACAGACCCTACCCTGGGCCCAGCTGGCCCTGGCCCTGTCCACTAGCAGGTCAACACAAGCTTCAGGACACCCTGGACCCCATACCCACTGTGCCAGGAACCAGTCTCCCCACCAGTGATCTGAAATGAGCTCTGGATCCCTGGGTCCTGCAGCCAGACTCCAGGAACCAGCCCTGCCTACCAGTAGTCCAGCACTAACCCCAGAACCTGGCTTCACCTGCCAGTGGGTGGGCAACAGCCCCAGAGTCTTTGGGACCCTGACTTCAGCCACCAATGAGCCAGCACTAGCCCCAGGGCCCCCTAGAGTTCTGCAGCCAGCTGTCTTATGACCACCCCAATAAACAGCAGCCAGCAGCATCCACCCAAGTCAGGGCCTGGCAACCAACTACCAGACTGCCCACATAGTCAGCCCGCCACAACAGAAGGAGGCATGCAGCCCTCTTAGGGGGAACCCCTAGAGCATATAGCTTGGGTAATGAAGGGGAAGCTTGCTGCTGGGACACATAGGATGTCTCCTGCAGACGGCCACTTCTCCAAGGTCAAGAAATGTTAATAACCTACCACATACATAAAAATACAAACAGAAACTTAGACAAAATGAGGCAGCAGAAGAACATATTCCAGATGAAGGAACAAGATAAAACTCCTGAAGAACTAAGTGACATGGAGATAAGCAATCTACCCAAGAAAGAGTTCAGATCATCAAAGAACTTGGGAGAAGAACAGATGCACAGAGCAAGAAGTTAGATGTTTTTAACAAAGAGAAAATACAAAGAACAACCAAGCAGAGATAAAGAATATCATAACTGAAATGAAAAATACACTAGAAGGGATCAATAGTAGACTAAATGATTCAGAAGGATGAATCAGTGAGCTGGAAGACAGAGTAATGGAAATCACTGCTGCCAAACAGAAAAAAGAAAAAAGAATGAAAAGAAACAAGGACGGTTTAAGAGACCTCTGGGACAACATCAAGTGCAGTAATATTTGCATTATAGGAGTTCCAGAAGGGGAAGAGAGAGAGGGGGGCCTGAGAAAATAGTTGAAGAGATAATAGCTGTAGACTTCTTTAACCTGGGAAAGGAGGCAGCCACCCAAGTCCAGGAAGTGCAGAGAGTTCGATACAGGATGAACCCAAAGAGGAACACACCAAGACACATCGTAATTAAAATGACAAAAATTAAAGATAAGGAGAGAATATTAAAAGCAGCAAGGGTAAAGCAACAAATAACATACAAGGGAACTCCCATAAGGCTTTCAGCTGATTTTTCAGCAGAAACTCTGCCGGCCAGAAAGGCATGGTAATGATAGATTTAAAGGGATAAAAGGGAAAAACCTACAACCAAGAATACTCTACCCAACAAGGCTCTCACTCACATTTGACGAAGAAATCAAAAGCTTTACAGACAAATGAAATCTTAAAAGAATTCAGCACCACCCAACTGGCTTTACAATAAACGTTAAAGGAACTTCTCTAGGTGAAAAAGAGAAGGCCAGAACTAGAAACAAGACAATTACACAGTGAAAAAAGCTCACTAGTAAAGGCAAACATATAGTAAAGGTAAGAAATCATCCACATACAAAGCTAGTAGGGAGGTTAAAAGACAAAAGTAGTAAAATCACCTGTATCCACAAGAAGCAGTTAAGGGATACACAAAACAATTAGATGTAAAATATTATATCAAAAACAGTAATCATGAGGGGAAGAGAGTACAAATGCAGGGTTTTTAAAATGCATTTGAAATTAAGAGATCAGTAACTTAAAACAATCGCATATATATATATAGAGACTACTATATAAAAACCTCATGGTAAGCCCAAACCAAAAATTGATCACAGATATACACACAAAAAAAGAAAAAAAGAGTCCCAGTATAATACTAAAGATAGTCATTGAATCACAAGAGAAGGGAACAAAAGAAGAAAAGGGGCAGGGGGCAAGGGGAAAGGCCTACAAAACAATTAACAAAATGGCAACAAGGACGTACATACTGATAATTACCTTAAACATAAATGCTCTCCAACCAAAAAACACTGAGTGGCTGAATGGACACAAAAACAAGACCCATCTATATGCTGTCTACAAGAGACTCACTTCAGACTAGAGACACATACAGACTGAAAGTGAGGGGATGGAAAAAGGTATTCTATGAAAACGAAAATCAAAAGAAAGTTGGAGTAGCAATATTCATATCAGACAAAATAGACTTTAAAGTAAAGACTGTTACAAGACACAAAGAAAGACACTACATAATGATCAAGAGATCGATCCAAGAAGAAGATATAATGATTGTAAATATATATGCACCCAACAGAGGAGCACCTCAATATATACGACAAAGGTTAACAGACATAAAATGAGAAATTACACAATTTCCCCAAGATAAACATCGTATTTCAGTACACAGTAGAAGTACTTTATGTGTACTTCTCATGTTGTCACACATACTATTATAAAGACTTATACTCAAGCGTTGAGATTTAAAATTAATAATTTTATTGTTTCAAAAAGAACATTCTCAAGTGATCTTGGTATTTTCTTTTACTGTGAGTGGGAGGAAGTGAAGAATCCAACAAGTACTAGTTTAGTGCCACTGCCTAAAGCACCAAGATGTTTATCCACTATTGCTTTTGCATCATCAGTGCAAATAACAATATGGTGGAAAAGTGAATAATGCCTTAATGTTATTATGAAAGTACTTTTGCTTTTGTGGACACCCTGGGAGAGTCTCAGGGATCCCCCAGGGGCCCACAAACCACACTTTGAGAACCATGGCCTTACCAGATTCTCTTGCATGTTTCCTTTACTAAAGGAACTTGTACCTCTTCAGTGACTTCTCTGCTGCTCTGTGAGCTTTTTTCATTTCTCTTTCTCTAGGGCTTGACATAAAGTACATTATCAATGAATGTTTGTTGGAAGAGGTTTACCAGAGTGAAACCCAAAAGACAGAGTGATCAAGTCTACCTGAAGGAACTGGATAAGGTTTAGTGAATATGACATTAAAGTGGGATTTGAAGGATGAAAAGGAGGTGGACATGTGGATCTTGCATAGAGGAGCACTGTGGGTAGAAGAAGCACAACACATGCTTGAGACCTTTGCCATGTTGAGATGATTTTGACAGATGAAGACACCCATTATACTACTGGACATGTGCGGCTGGTACTTGTGACATACATTTAGGTTAGATTAGACAATCATCAAAATATTGATGTGAGTTAGAATCACGGCAGTGGATGCAATCCAACAGGAAAAGCGTGCAGAGTGAGGAAAAATGGAGGGGGGAGGAGGAGAGGGATGATGGAGTCTTGCACACATCTGCTTTAAAGGTGGTCAGAGGAAAGGATGTCAGCGCAGGAATCTGAGAAAGAATAGCCAGAAATCAGGTGTGGGATTTATGAGGGAGTAGAACCCTGGAATTAAAGGAGGAAAGCGCTTAAGTAATAAAAGAGTGTCCCAAAGTACCAAGAATCTCAGGGAAATCAATATTGAAAACTGTCCATTAAGAGTTGGTAACAATGAAATGTTTGGTGGCCTTCGCTTGGACAGTTTCATCTAAGAAGTAAGAGAAGAAACCACATTACGTGAAGTTAAGAGTATGTTCAAGGATGATAAAAGGGGGAAAAGACTGTTACCGACTCATTTAAGAAATCTCACTACTAAGAAAATGAGTGAGTACAGGAGGACTATAGTTTCAGAGAGGATTTTTTAAATGTAGGAAATATGTGCATATTTGCAATTTACAGGGAAGGAGCCATAAAAAAGGAGACAGTGAAATTAAAGAGAAGAGGAAGTTACAGTGAATGGCTCACATCACAGTCTTTGAGGAAGGGAAGGGATAAGCTCCAAAGCTTAATGAAAGAAATTAGAGTTATATTAGAGAAATGATACCTCTTCTCTGAGACTGGAGACAAACATGGGAACAGGTAATTAAATTTACATCTACAGAGCAAGAGAGCTGAAAATTCTCATACCCAGTAGCCTCCATTATCTCTATAAAATAGAAAGCAAGTAGTCTTTTGAGAGTGAAAGTAATGGGGCATAGAAAGTATTCTAGCCAGAATTACCCAGCAAACAGAACCTAGGGCAAAAGCTTATTTTCTAACACTTTATTGGAGGAGGAAGTGTGGCATAATTCCGAAGAAGTATGAGGGAGGGAAAAGGGAAGTGAGACAGAGAAAGAGGAAGAACCAGTATGAAAAGGCAAAAGGCACAGAACTGAAATAATGAATGCTTGCTACCAAGTGCAGCTAAGTATGTGACATCAGACATCCAACCGCAGAAGGTCATGTGAAACACTGCAGGACAGTCCAGGGAGGGAGTGAGAATGGAGAATAACTTTTCCAGTAGCTCCTATCTCCACTGGTCAAAGTTTTGCCCCAGAAAGCATCAAGTCTCCTGCATTACTAGTTTTCTAATATGTGTGCCTAGCAGTTTCCCAGGGAAGCCCCAGGATGGGAGGTGAGTTACTGTGCCCTCATGAAGATGGTGGGTGAAGCAATACTTGGAAAGAGCCCACATAGAGCAGATCATTGCAGTACACCTGGGGCAAAGCTAATGGTTGAGGTCCCTGAGAAAGGTAAGGCCAAGAGGTTCTGGCCTTATGAGGAAAAGGAGTCTGAAACAGGAAGTTAACCTGCAAATAATAGTAAGACTACGAAAGTCAACTACTCCCTAAGAATAGAAAAAATTTGAGCCGCACTGAAGGTATATTGGATACCAACATTCATATTCCGCAATAATTTACAAAGCCATGTTATATTATTCTCCAACAACATTCAATGGCCCCAATATAAGAGAGATGTAATTACATTGCAGAGTTTAGACTAAAGATTTCTGAGATAGGATTAGTGGAAGGTGAAAGGAGGTTAGGTTATAGGTGAGAAATGAAGTGACTAATCAAAAAATTTGGACAGAGCGAACAAGGAATCATATTTCAGGGTGAGCCAAAAATAATCAGAGAAAGGGACTGGAAATCCTAACATATTTGAAATCTGGTTGAGTGGGAATGAAAAAATAAAAGTGGAAGGATGTAAAACTGAGATCACAGAACAGCGTACTGGAATTTACTATTTTGGAAGGGAAACATTTTGGCGAAATGAAGAATCATTCTTGAGTCATGGAAATGAATTCATGAAGCAGAATCAGGACGAAAATTCAATTTGACTTCATGTCAAAGATGGATGTATCAACCACATAGAAGTCTCTCAGGATGACAGTAAAAGACAAGGGAGTGCAGTGAGTAAGAGATGCAAGATGGCAAAGTTATCAATGAATGTAGGAAAGTGAACTAGAGGTTTGTAGACCCAGCGATAAGAAGGAATAGCGGGGTGGCATTCACTAATTCTACTGTCTAGCAGGACTGAGTATCAACTGTTTGCCAGACATTGCACTAGGTGCTTGGAACACAAACATGAGCAAGATAGTCCCACAGGCTAATGGGGAGACAAACAGGAAAACCAATATTATAATACAATAAGGTATGTGTTTTAATGAAATTATATACAGCATGCTCAGGAAGTCATAGTAGCAAGTGCTGAAGTTAAGTCTTGAAAATTGATTTAGAGTTTTGCAGGTGAAAAGTGAAGGAAAAAAGCTCAAAGTAGAGGGAAGAACATAGTCATAGCCAATCATTACGAAAGAGATTCAGCAGAAAGAGACTAAGAACTATGGATGAACTTGACTGTTTTGACAACTTTTTCTTTTTTCTTTTTTTTTTTTTTTTTGCGGTACGCGGGCCTCTCGCTGTTGTGGCCTCTCCCTTTGCGGAGCACAGGCTCTGGATGCGCAGGCTCAGCGGCCATGGCTCACGGGCCCAGCCGCTCCGCGGCATGTGGGATCTTCCCGGACCGGGGCACGAACCCGTGTCCCCTGCATCGGCAGGCGGACTCTCAACCACTGCGCCACCAGGGAAGCCCTTGACAACTTTTAAAATACATTTAATATGTGTTGTGTGTTTAGAAATTCTTCCAAGTTTTTTATTTTTGTTGCAATGTACAAATATATATATATATGAATGTGTAATTTAGTTATAAAGATAATTCACACTTTTAGTTTGTTTATTTTCTTGGCATTCACATTTTTTAGCTCTCAGGAACCCTGAAAAAGGATTACAGAAGCAAGTCATTACAGGATCATCCATTTGCCTCAAACCCAGGGGTGTGATAGGAGATCACAGGTTTCTTCAAGACAAGGACTGAGCACTCTGTTCCAGGATCAATAAGTTACAAATGCTCACTCTAGAGTACTGAGGATTCACATTAGAAAGTCGTAAATGAAAATCAAGAGTATTATCCTTAGAATTGTCTGCTTACTTTAAAGGATATATTCTGGTTGCTTCCCCCTTGTTTTACTACTTTTGAAGGAAGATTAACTCATTTTATTTTTATGGCATTGGTTGCACTTCCAATTTTTAGAAAAGCCACAAAAAAGGAAAATAGCCTCGTAAACTCTCATTAGCCCTTTAAAACGGTCATGTGGATAAATGATCAAATGGTGAGGGCCTTGAAGACTTTTGCTCTATTAATGGTCACTAGCTGATGTGCTTCTCTACATCATTCTCCTACATTCAGTTTTAGAGCAAAGAGTGGAGACAGCATAGGATGGGTGATAGAGTACAACAGACTTGGGTTAACATCATGAGCTTGGTACTGGCTGTATGACTAAGCTAAGTACTGGTTACAGGCAGATTTTGTCTTCCCAGAAATTCATTCTCTTCTTCTGTAAAATTAGGCCTGAGCGTAGTTTTCATGGGGTAGACCTGGACTCCTGAAGATCAAAGGACTCAGTCAGCAGGGGCACCCTTACAGAGCTTTGACACTCTTAGAGCTGTAACCAGTCCTGCCCCATGACTATTGTTTGCCTGATCCTGGATCCTCTGCTTAGCTGCCACATCAACTGCCTATGTGTCCCTCAACATCTCCCTCCCCCAAAAGGCTCTGTGGCTTCCATCAAATTCACAAAGGGGCCTGTGATCCAGAAAAAAGTGGGGGGAAAAACTTGTTCTACCAGATCTTCAAGATCAATGCAACCAGTTTCCAGGCTGGAAGCATGGAATAGGGAGGCAAGGAATAAGTCTATTCAGTCAGTCAGACACAGTTCCTTTGGAGGAACTTGAGGAGGCTTGATGTCAAGTTAGAGGTTTTGTTCATTGCATTTTACCACGTACAAAAGCAAACACTATAATCAAGAATCTTAAAGAGTTATTTTGTTACATCATCTGTCTCTCAGTAAATATTTCTTAATTTGAGGAAAGAGCTGGCAATAATTTCCTGTAACCCAGAAGAAAATCCAAAGAATATTCACACACTGGATCTCATATCATTGGTCAGGTGAATCCAAAATAAGGAGAGGGGCCTTCCCTGGTGGTCCAGCGGTTAAGACTCCACACTCCCAATGCAGGGGGCCCGGCCCGGGTTCGATCTCTGATCAGGGAACTAGATTCCGCATGCCACAACTAAGATCCCGCACGAGGCAACGAAGATCTTTCCTGCTGCAACTAAGACCCAGTGCAGCCAAATAAAGAAAGAAATAAACATTAAAAAAAAATAAGGAGAGTATTTGATATGATTGCTAAGGTGCTTCTTCAGGGACTCAATCTCTCTCATCACAGGGAGGTCGAGGAAAATTAAATGATTCAAGGAAGCCTCTCCAGGGACACAATTCCAATGATTTAACAGTAATAGTTCACTTCAGACAAGGCACTTACATTTACACCTCAGTTTCCTCATCTATAAAACAAGAAGTTTGGACCAGATGGGCCTCATCAGAATCTGAATTTTTAACAAGCTCCCTTGGCGGATGTTTCATTCACTGAAATTTGGGAACTACCGAGGGTTTTTTTTTTTTTAATTTTTAAAAAAATTTTTGGCTGTTGGGTCTTTGCTGCTATGTGCAGGCTTTCTCTAGTTGCGGCGAGTGAGGGCTACTCTTCGTCAGTGTGTGGGCTTCTCATTGCGGTGGCTTCTCTTGTTGTGGCTCGCAGGCCCTAGAGTGCGTGGGCTTCAGTAGTTGTGGCACGTGGGCTCAGTAGTTGTGGCTCACGGGCTCTAGAGCACAGGCTCAAGTAGTTGTGGCGCACGGGCTTAGCTGCTCCACAGCATGTGGGATCTTCCCAGACCAGGGCTCGAACTCGTGTCCCCTGCATTGGCAGGTGGATTCTTAACCAGTGTGCCACCAGGGAAGTCCCACTACTGAGTTTAATAATTGATTCATCCCTTACAAATTTATCTTAACCACTGTGCCACCAGGGAAGTCCCACTACTGAGTTTAATAATTGATTCATCCCTTACAAATTTAGGATTCCATAAAACTCCAATTTGGGTGACAGTGGCAAAGCATTCCTTAATGTCAAAGACAGATGACAAAAGATATTTTTAGCTGTTAGGAAGACTACGAAAAATATCAAAGACTAAGAACTCTAGAAGTTAAACTTTTTTAAGGTTGGCAAACCTCTCTCTAGGGAACAGATTTAGAAGAACCAGTTAGTGCGTGGGTTAGGAGGGCCTCTAGGGTAGGTTGTAATACATGGCCCATGCCTGGGCAGAGAGTTCCTTTGCCTCTCTACGTCTACATCTGCTATTGAGAAGAACGCAGGCTTTGAGAGCAAGATGAGCCAAAGCAGGCACTAGTATAATTCTGCTATGCCTACCAGCATTGTTCTCATTCCTGCTAGTCTGAGTTTTAAATAATTTTAATAAACGAATTCTTTTCCAAGTCTCCAAGGCCTATTTTACTGTTAGAGAAGTAGAACACCATAGCCTGTTGAAGGCCTTGGAACACTGCTAATCACCCTCAGAAGAGCTGAGCAAGGAAAGGGCTGGAATTCCAGTTCTTCTGCCACTTGTGGATTATGACATCATCCACGTTAACTGACTGCATTCCTAACTACCTTTCCATTTGGGACCATCCAGTGTTCAGAATATTTTGTTAATCCAAAACAAAAAGTACTCACCCTCTGGAGCAGTGCCCTGGTGTGTGAGATCACGTTATTGATGGCTAACTGCTGTCAACTACTGGAGAGGGACCACAAGCTGCCAGCTGTTGCCCGGTAACGGCCTCAGAGTGGGCAGATGAGACCGTGACAAGGTCCAAAAACCAAAGAGGATTTCAACACTTGGAGTATAATAAATGAATGGTTCCTTCACAAACTAATAATATAGAAAGAAGGAATGCAGGAAGGCCCAAATGGGAGGCAATGAACTTGAAATGAATAGGCTCAAAAGTACAAACACATCGTAGGCCTCTTTGGTCAGCAGAGGAAAGGTGAACCATGGAGTCACTCTGTCCTGCCTCCTCAGCTGCCTAACTGCTTGCTTTTGTCCTCCTTCCCTCTCTCTTCCTGTCTTCCTGCTACCTTCCCTCTCTTCTCTTATGCGACATTTGAAATGAGCACCTTTTAAACAGAACCAAAGAGGACTGGAGAAATACAATGAACACAAAAGACAGTTTCTTTAGAGGAGCTTGTAATCTAGTGGGAGAACCTGGCAGCTAAACAGTGACAATTAAGCATAAAAAGTGCTTTAATGAAACTAAGTGCCACAGGAGCCCAGGGGAACAAGTGCTTTATTCTCCTTAGAGAAGCTTTCTTACTTTCTACGAGTGGTTCTCATCCAGTGGACATTTGGTGATATCTGGAGACATGTATGGCAAAAGGACAAGACAGCAGCATTAGAAAGAGAGAGACTTCAGGTGGTGATGTAGGTCTCACGACTGTGAAAAAAGAAAAGGGAAGGAAGGCGGGTTGAGCAGGATGAGCCTCAGACAGCAGTGCAGCTCTGTAAAAGTTGTGGTCAGGCTGGTGAGGAGCCCCTGAGCACATCCTGCCCATCAGAGGAGTCCTATATCAAGCAGGAATGGCCCTTCTCTAGTATCCCCACCATGGCCATTTGCTGAGTGCTGTCTGGGAAGACCATGGTCTTGGCACGAATGCTGTGGCGGATCCAGAGGTGTGACAGCCGGAGCTCTCAGCTGACAATGCTTCTCAAGAGGTTCGCTCTAGGAGGGATTGAATGGTGCACCTCCATGGCCACCACAGACAGACTATGGCCCTGTCTGTGTTGTTCAGTGGGATTTATTAACGGTCTCCATTTTCCCTCCAAAAAGCTAAGCTGCACATCTGCACTGAATGAGGAGAATGTACAACTGCAGTTTTTCTTCCTAAAGCCTTTTTGCTAATAAAGCTATTGACCTGATTTTTTGTTATGTGTGTCTGTACAACACTAGAAGAGAGACTTGTCCTTTTGTGTCACAAATTAAGTGAAGAAAAGTTGTGATTATGTGCCACTATGAGACGACAGTTTCTGCCCCTGGAATGTCAGTTAATAAGAGGGATCAGAACACAAACACACACACATTTTTCTATAATGATTACCTATTATCTCCACAGGGCATTGGCAGTAGGTTGCTGAAACCACCTTTCTATGGATAGCCCATCACCAAAGGAGCAGTTTCAACTCCAGGATCCTAGATCTTTCAGATGTTTAAAGAATCCTCTCTTGGCAAATAATGAAAAGCCATACAGGAAATACCTGATGTTTTGTGTCATTTTATTTGGAAGAATACAATGAGACAGTGAAACTTGACTAGTTTTGGTCGCTCTTTGCATCTTGATTTTGGCAGGTCTGAAACGACATCACCTGGGGAGCCATCTGCCTCCTGTGCTTGCCCCCTAAGAGGAAAACATGGTGCTCCTGTTATGTTGTTCATTGCACTGCAGCCTACTGGGTTCCTTAGGAAATGATGTGACCGTATTCCAAACAGAAACCTGTGATCCCTGCCACCAGTCAGAGCATGCTGTCCCTGGGATTAATGCAATTTTCACTCAGTCACAAAGAAGACCCCTATCGTCAATAGCTGGTGTTTGGACCCATTCACCGTTGGACCATAAGGAGCCACTCCAATGTTGTGGATTTAAGAATAAGATGTGGAATATGATGTAGTCCTAGGTGGAATGTCCTAAATCCCAAGTGTCAAGAGGAACTCCTCTAAAATAGAAGGGGGAAGGTAAAAGAAAGAGGAAGATACTGTGTTTGTTTGAGCTGGTTTGTTCACTTCTCATCTTTTATGTGATGTTTTGAGGAAAGTAACTAGCATTAGATCTCACAGCGATGGTTCTCTAGTTCACACCCAGCTTCAGGAAAGTGGAAAAGAACAGAATGCAGTTTTGCCAGAAAGCTCAGTTTGTGGCACTTATGAAATCCCATCACATTAATTCATGAAATCCCCAAAGGGAAGTGACCCCATATCAGGTGCTCTCCTTTGGGAAACATCACACACAGGGTAGTTTATAGGAAAAATCCTAAGTTTCCAGCTCTCATGTACCAGAAATAGCTAGGGAGCTGAGGAAGTGGGAACTTCTTATATTATTATTTTTCCAGAGGACTTAGCATATTTATTTTATCTGGAAATGACTTCGGGGAAAGGCAAGCTACCGCACTCTGCCTTGTCAATGTCAGAAGACTTATCATACACAAACACTCAATAATGACTTTAAAAAGTGATTATGAGTGGTGCATTGCTCGATGCAGCACACACTACAGTAATAATCCAAATTGCCTGTGACTTATGAGTATATTTGGCAACAACCACTAGTTTCCACTGTAGTGTGAAATTAACACCACAGGCTGTAGCTGTGGCATTTACTGAGCACAAGGGAGCTGATTATAGCCTCATAAATTTAAAGGCAACCTCTGCTATTACTTAATTAGAATCAGTATCTGTGCATAAATTACAGTAGCAATAACTAGTACTGTTATATTTAAAGATTTGTCAGCTTCCTTATTATACAACAACCCCTTATTTTTCCACATAAACCTATAATTTAGAGAGGTTGTAAGTTGTCTGTAAAAATGGTTCAGAGGGGAAAATTGGCACATGGGATCCTGGAAGCCACTAGTGTTTTGTTTCTAAGTGAATTTTTAAAATATCAATCTTGCTCTATTGCTTTTTTTTACAGACTAAAACTACTATATCTCTAATCCATCACTAGTAATAAATTGTTTTGGCTACATACGCATGTTTCAAATAGCACAAAACTTTATTTTAAAACTAGTGTTGTCTTGGCGCTTTTCCTTCTAGGATGTTTTTTATTATTTTAAGTGTTATAAATCAAACTTTGTACACACACTCCTAATGAGCATTAGATTATTACTCTCCAAACCTATTTTAATTCTTTGCTGCTGTGTATAATACTTTTACATAGTTGTAATCAATTTGCACATTTTCTTCTGGGTCCAGCTTTTAAATTTCTGGCTTAACATTTTTTTCATATGCACATGAGCCCCAACAATTAGTCCACATATGGCTCAGTATTCCATCCATTAATCTTCTAGAATACTTTAGAAAGATAAAATCATCAGAGTCAAATAATATCTTTGCATCATGCAAATATATGTTCCAGTTTAAAAGGTAATTTTTAGCCATAGGAAGAGCCAGTTGTGATAAATCATCAGGAAAATAGTTGCTCAAGAATGTGCTACAGATCCGTGAAATGAAATGAATCCATTAATTTTTTGGCACTACCCTGTATTTTTAAATATCATTTGGTTAAATTAACAATTTTTCAACTGGGTGTTATTACTCTGTACATGCTACCTGTTTCATTGACAAAGTTAGAGCCACATCACTTACAAAATGAGAAATTGCATGTAAAAATGCAGGATAGCTTTCTTTCTGCTATAAGTTATAGTCAATAACCTTTTTATCCTCCAAATGCATATAGTCAAGCCTTCAGTAGTACAGTATTTTAAAAAATCACATTTTCAAATATGTCTCTGTGCAATTGTTTTAAAATACATCAGGCTGATAATCTGAAATATGGGATGTACTACTGCTAATACGAAATTGTTATAATTGCTGTTATTGTTGTTGTTGTTATTTTCCTTTCCAACAAATGCTTTTCCAGCCTACCTTCCCTTGGTGGTTGCTGGGATGTGGGTATCAATGTCAGCAACATAAAGTAAACAAACACTTTTTGTGTTTGTTTAATCATTATTTACATAATCATTATTTACTCTGGGCAGATGAAAAGGTAAACAGCTATTTTCAAGCCTGCACTTGACTGTCCCCAGGGATAGATTGTACAAAACTTAAAAAATTCAGGGGCAGATTTTAGCAAAGTAATTCAGCTATTAATATCACAGCTCACCTGCTTTGCTATCTAGGGTGTCTACCTGACTCCAAAACTTAAAACCCACCCACACACCATTCAGATGACAGCCAGCAAGAATGGGCTTCTGGACATTGTATCAGTATATATTGATGCCTGGGCTCATGAATTTGGCTGCTTAAGTGACAGAATTAGGTTGGCTCTGTTTAATCCCATCAAATACTTATAAGCTGTTATGATGATGAGTGGGGAAAATTATTGCTGGACGATGGCAGCTGTAATAAGTGTGTGGGTATGGAAATGCAGAGAAATTACTACAGACAAGCTCAATTTATCCAGAGGGAGGACAGAATATGGAATTCTGCCTGCATGGAATAATTTCTGGGCTTCTGGTATGACCTTCCTAGCTAAAAAGAAGGAAAGGCTTATAGCCTTTCCTTCTATATAAGCTATAGCCTTATAGCTTATAGCCTTTCAGTGTCTTTTTAGCTTCCTAGCTAAAAAGGCACTGAAAGGCAATATAATTGCAAACGATGCTGAGGGGGTATATTTTAAGAAATTTGGACCATCTTTGTTTTGGAAGAAAAGTTAGAAGAAGGTTAAAGTTAATCCAACTCAATCCAAGTCAATAAGATAATTACAAGTATTTCATTTGTAGTAGTGTTTGGTGTGTAAGTGGGGGAAATAATGTCAACATAAACCTGCACCCACAGCGTTTCCTCTTTTTACCTCTTCCTTCCTCTGATCTGCCGGGATATGAGTGAGAATGCAAACGGCTGAAGGCTGGGGAAGATAAGATACCTGAACATAATGGAGGGTGGGAGTGGAGAGGGAAGTTTGAAGAGAAGTTGGGGAGAAAAGAAAGAGAGAAGGAATTCTTCACAGAGTAAGACTTTGGAGAGAGACAGGGAAAGAAGACATCCTCTAAGATGATTTATTGTGTGATGTGCTTTATAACCTCAAGGGACTACCAGGAAAAATTTGCCTCCCTTAAAGGCTGGTTTTGAGTCAGAGTTATGTTTCTGTTGGGTATATCAGCAAGCTAAGATGGACCAGAAGGGCTGCATACAGGGTTATACCTTAGAATGAATGGGCTTGGGATCCTCTGCCTTATGCATAGTTTAGCAGGAAGACACACTGAAAAACAATAGGAGGGCACACAGTCTTAGAGGAAAGAGTCAGCTAATGCCCTTTTGGGTAAGGTTGACAGATTTAGCAAATAAAAATCTAGGATGTCCAGTTAAATTTGAGTTTCAGATACATAGCAAATAATTTTTAGCATAAATATGTCCCAAGTATTGCATGAGACATACTTATACTAAAATTTATCATGTATCTGAAATTCAAATTTAACTGGACACCCAAGATTTTTATTAGCTAAATCTGGTGTTCCTACCATGGGGCAGAGTCAAAGATAGGTAAGAGGGGTGTCTAATGGGCAATATCTATTCCATTTCTGAAATCAGAATGTAATTCTGGCAGTGTTACTGGTTCTCGCTCTGCTTTGAAAAACTTAGATTTTTTTTTTTTAGTAAGGAACATGAATGTTACTAAGTACTAGACATCTGGTAAGAAGGATAGCATATTAATATGAAATGATGAAGGCCCAAATGCATACAATTTAGAATTCATAAAAATCTATTTCTTTGAAAGCTGATTTAATACAGTTTATCACCAAAAGCCATAAAAGCTCCAAATGACTTTCTAATTTATATGAAGTAGAAATTCTATAATGTACGGTTTTGAATCTGCCTAAGTATACACCTGCATTTATTGAATTTCCAAAACCATAGTATACTAGGAGAAGTGGTTGTCATATCAACTTTCATGTGCTATACTGAGAGAATATTTTATTTTTCTTATTTTTTAATAAAGCCAATTACATAATAAACTCAAATAAATATTGCTGCAGAAAATGGAGAAATATATTTGGCATGTCTTCTAATGTACACGGAATGATACTAACCAATCACAGCCAGAAATATACCTTTTGGCACCTTATTGCCAAAGATGAGACATACAGAAAATAACTATTAAAAGATACTGCCTTTGCTCCTCTGGTCCAATAATCACATTGAATTCATAGTCTTCAAGTAGACACAAAGTGCACCAGGCTGTGTTACATGGGATGTGAGTGTCTTCCAGGTGAGGACACTGTTTCTAGGAGCACCTGATCCATGAAATTTCTGCATATCTAAAACATTTTTTTGTTCATGAAGCTTCAGCCCCCTACTGACACTAATATTTTTAAATGGATGATAATGCTTACTGTAAGTTAGGAATTATGGCTTTTTCCTCTTAATAAGGAAATACCACCTATATATGCTGTTGCCAGAGATGGCAGGTCAATTTTTACTGTCAAAAGGGCCAAATACTGTTAGCTTTTACCATGTCCATCTCCCTTTGTTTTCAAATGTCCCCTGAAAATCAGTCTGACAGTGAATCACTGTTACGTGTACACTTCCTGCAAGAGTAATGATGATGACGGTGATTAAGAATAATAATATGAGAATGAAGGTGATGATGATGATCTCAATAGGAGATACTTACTGTTTTGGCCTACTCAAGCCTCCCTTCCCACCATTCTTTTGTAATTATACCCCCTTTTCCTTTAGGAACTGCTGTCTCCCTCTCCAAATGGTTTTGGTGAATGTGTCAATTACACAGTTCAACACACTCACACATACGTGTGTGTGTATATGTATATATGTATATATATACATCTCAGAGATGGGTTCAGCAATGTTCAAGTGACTCAAGCTAGACCAACCTGAGTTTTAAGAACTTGTGCTTTTGTGAATGTGCCTTCAAAGACCGTGTAAGACACTTCATAGACACTGAATGAAAAAGATGTCTTCTCTTTCCTCTGGAGTTACTAAACTGAAATTATGAAGACCTAAAGTTGTCTCTGGTCATGTCCCTGTTCCAATTTAACAACTCATTTACAGTAGGGATCACAGAGCCAATGGCCATTAGGGAAGCAGAGGTGATACTCTCAAACTTCCTGGAGTCTCTAAGGCCAGTTCTTTACCTCAACACCCCACCCTAGCTCCATGACACATGAACCAATAAATTCCAGTTTTTCTTAAGCTAATCTAAGGATTAAATAATATAGCTACCATTTATCAAGAACTAAGTTAGTGCTCTAAATTATATATTGATATGACATATATATGTAGAGTTGGAGCTTTTAGACATACCAAAACTCTAGGTTATAAGTGTCAGAACACCATTGTAACCATTATTCTCAAAATACATACAAATAATTTTTAAAAATTATTCTTTTTCTCCTACTGTCTATTCAAAATGTATGGAGAACAGTATGGAGGTTCCTTAAAAAACTAAAAATAGAACTACCATATGACCCAGCAATCCCACTACTGGGCATATACCCTGAGGAAACCATAATTCAAAAAGAAACATGTACCACAATGTTCACTGCAGCTCTATTTACAATAGCCAGGGCATGGAAGCAACCTAAATGTTCATCGACAGATAAATGGATAAAGAAGATGTGGCACATATATACAATGGAATATTACTCAGCCATAAAAAGAAACAAAACTGAGTTATTTGTAGTGAGGTGGATGGACCTAGAGTCTGTCATACAGACTGAAGTAAGTCAGAAAGAGAAAAATACTGTATGCTAACACATATATATGGAATCTTAAAAAAAAAAAATGGAAATGATGAACCTAGTGGCAGGGCAGGAGTAAAGACGTAGACATAGAGAATGGACTTGAGGACACGGGGAGGGGGGAGCAGGAAGCTGGGACGAAGTGAGAGTAGCATGGATATATATACACTACCGAATGTAAAATAGTTGGCTGGTGGGAAGCAGCAGCATAGCACAGGGAGATCAGCTCGGTGCTTTGTGATGATCTAGAGGGGTGAGATAGGGATGGTGGGAGGGAGGCTCAAGAGGGAGGGGATATGGGGACATGTGTATGCATATGACTGATTCACTTTGTTGTACAACAGAAACTAACACAGTATTGTGAAGCAATTATACTCCAATAAAGATTAAAAAACAAACAAACAAACAAACAAACAAAATGTACTCATGAAAAGAGACTATCTCTTTGTGGATTGTTTCAGCAAATTCTCAGGGAAGATTCTAATTGGCTAGACTTGGGCTATCTGACTATATCAGAACGAACCACTGTAGCCAAGTACTCTGGTCCCCTGCGTCATGTGAGCATTCCTATTGTCAAACCTTGTAGAATAAGAATAGGAAAGATGGTTCCCTAAAGAGATGCTGGGCAGGCCAAGAAAATAAATGTATCACTACACAGCATCATTTCATTTGTTCTTCCTTCTCATTCTTATGAAGTAGTATCTACCTTTATTTTGCAGATTAGAAAAACAGCCTTATAAAAAGTCAGTCATTTGCTCAAGCAACTTGGTTAGTAAAGAGAAGTTGGCTTTCAAACCCAGGTCTATCTGATTCCAAAGCTCCCTGATACTGTCTGGGAATATAATGGCAGGAGGGCTTCATTGGTACCTGATTGCCTGTGGTGGCTGCAGCAGAGAAGCTGGCACATGGCTGCGTGGGGTTATGGAGTGAACATTTGGGAAGAATCTGCTCATCAGATTTGGAACCAACCAGTTCCTGTCCAGGAAAGTGGATGAGGTGACTATATGAAGAAAAGGAGTTTCAAGTTGTGCTTAATGAAAACAGCAGGCTCCATGGATGGAGGACAGGGGGCAGGAAGATTAGTTCATCAGACAGACAGTCAAATGCCAAATTAGTGAGGAGGATGGTTGAAGCAAAAGGATTTGGATGAATCTGGGCAGCCCTAAGGAAGTGAACTCAGGAGGCAAGCTACAAGCACAGCACTTCCTAAGATGATCCTAAAAATTATTTACTTTCTATTGGTTCCTAAAGAAGTTCGAAGCATTCAATTCCTCCCAGAGTCAAGAGTCATCATCCAGGTATGAGTTTTCACAACATTTAACCACAAATTAAAATGTTAACCTTTTCGTTGCTGAAGGCATGAAAGCAACCTATGAGGGCAGTCAGGGCATCAGGGCACAGAAGAGGAGTAAGTGGGAACGTGGGGCAATGGCCGGTTACCGATAAGCAGGGTAGCATTCCCATGTTTTAACAACTAGTACGACCATCATGGGTATTTGCCTGTTGACTAGAAGCTTTGACTTCACCCCTTTCCTCATGAGAATCTGGAGCCAGCAGCTACTTTTCACTACAACCCCCTACTTCTTGCTGCCAGGCTTCTTGGGAGGAGTCTGTTCTATTCCAGGTACACCAGAAAAAAAGAGGCTGAAATCCAGACATACAACTGTTCAAATGTGGCCAAAGCAGGTTCTTAACATTTTCTAGACATGAAGGCATTTCTCTGATGTTTGTTCTTATTAATCTTGCCTTTTTGTCTTTTTCTCAGTGTCTATGTCTCCATATTTCACTAGGGGCTGAAGTTGAACTAAAGGCTCACACCAGATGCTCATGCATGTTTCTGCATGTGTACTTAAAAGGAAACCCTTTGAAAGAAAGTGGTCCCTACTATGCCAAGCTGTGGCAGAAGAAAGTAAAGTCTGAAAGGTTGAAATGAAGGACAGAGATACAGACAGGTACTGCAGAAGAGTTGGGAGGAGACTTTGGGAGAGAGTTGGGACGTCAGTTACATCCATTTGAGTTAGGCAGAAATGCAACAGGTCATGCCCAAATGAATTAGAAAAATCAGTGGTGCACAACAACTGGGAGTTATAGAGGAAACAGAATCCAGGATGCAGAAAAGTGTATAGAAACCAGATTTCTAGGTCCTCAGTGGAAGCAGAGAAGTAGAGAGATATTGCACCACACTCAAGATATTTTATGAGCTGAGCTGCAGAGAACCTGGTATCTCAGCCCCCATGACACTTAAATTCTTATATTCATATGGGTCTCCCCCAAAGAAAGGTAGATGAAGTCAAACTGGATTAGATTAGACTGGATTAAATTGGAATGGATTGGACTAGACTGGGTTGAATTGAATTGAATTGACCTCCAGTGTCTGAAGAGACAGGCAGTTCTCAATAACTATAGCCAGAGAGTCAGAGAAGAAAAATCACACAACTTTCCACAGTCTGAGAACAGGTTGGAAGGGGAAAAAGAAAACATTTGATTTCTTAATCACAGGTTTTGGCCCCAAGCATCTTGTGTTTAATGTCCGAAAAGAATATCTGGTCTGCCAACTTTCTGTTTTGCACGACTGCCCAAATGGGTTACAGCTGTTCAGTTTGAAAGCTCCTGATTCTAAACCAACTATGTATCTTGTTCTTATGATGTGAATGCCCTATGAACATTTATGTTCTTTTCTGGAGGAATTTCATATCTTCCCTTTCAGAAATCAATTCTTCTTCAGTAAGCCAGAGTTGCACATGTCCCCAAATTCTGTTACTACAGGAGTTAGTCATCATAGAATCCTTTAAGGCTTTCACTTCTAGTGCCTGCAGACACGTTTTCCCCAGGATCTCAGAGTACGTCTACACAAGGACAATCCAACAATATGTCCAGGAATATGCTGAGGTTTGCCAGAAACACAGTAAAAAAGCCTTTTCTGGTTGAGTTCTTTTTGCATTTCTTCCTTTATTTTTTGCCTCTTTGTCCCTATACATAGAAACCTTCTGAGATTTCCTTACAAATCTAATGAACCTGAGATGACTATATATTGACCATCTACCATATAAATAATGTTAGAGCTCAGCTGGGCATGGGACATGAAGTTTTACGGGTCATATATAACCAAATATAGCTAGAAGGAAAGGAAGGCTAGTGCTGGGACCTTATAAAGTTCAGTTGCAGGGCCAGGGACTGAAGGGTTTCTGCTCTAGAAGTCATCTCCAGTGGAATGCAGGAAGAATTCTACTCTAGAAGTTATTTTAATGGTTATCAGTCCATTCCAGTAGCCTGGTGGACAAACAAAATTGAAAAGTCACAGAAAGCTTAGATGCATGGAAAAGGCAGTACCAGTGGAACCAATTGGGTAGCATCTTCATCCAGTTCTACATGTGCATTCAGAATTCTAGCCACGTTTTTGAAAAAGAAACAGCATAAGCAAGGAAGGCCAACTGCCGTTACAGCCACTCTTTTGTATTCAGAGGAGTGTTCTAAATAGAATTAGCAATAGAAACTGAAAGAGAAAACCATGAGAGGGAGAAGGCAGGAGCAAGGTCTTAGTGTTAATATTGATGCCTAATCTAAAGAATAAATAAGTAAACAGAATTAGCATACCAAAATCTGTCCTGGATATGGTTTTCAGCAAAAGACACTGGATTCTACGTAGGATCCTAGCAACATTCAGATCTCACTTGGGAAGGGCCGAGGCTATTCACAATTAGGATCAAGACAGGAATTGGCCCTACAGGTCTTAGGAATTAGGGCACCAACTCTGAGCAACCAGAGAATTCAGATAGTAAAACAAGGAAGGTGCTGCCAGTTGGCTCATTCCAAATACCGTGATGTAGATCAACATAAAACAAGAAACAGTAAAGTAGTAAGGAAACAGTGAATACCAGAATTTAATAGTGTGGATCTTTCAAATTAGTGATTCTCAATGTTTAATATGCACAAGAATCATCTGAGGATCTTGTCTAATTGTAGATTCTGATTCAGTAAGTCTAGGGGAGGGCTTGAGGTTCTGAATGTCTAAGAATTTCCCAGGGGATACTCTTCCTGCTGGTCCACAGAAGACACTGTGACTAGGAGGGTCTAGAGCAATGGTTCTCAACTTTGGCTGCATATTAGCTTTAAACAATGCTGATGCCTGGGTCCCATTCCCAGAGACTCTGATTTAATTGGTCTGGATTGGGCTATGTTTTCTGATAGTCTAAAAGCTCCCCCAGGTTATTCCATTTAGGAATCCATTTAGGGCCATTTCAATTGGTTCTCCAATGGATTTTAGGACAATGTTTTTGTTTAAAAAAAATTTTAATCTGACCAATAAGTTCTCTATTGATAGTTACAGGTGTTGTAAGTGTTTAGAGCCCTAGGCACTCTGGGTACTTTTTCAATCCTGACACATTTCAGGATAGTAAATCCTGTTTAATTTTTTGTTTTGTAATTTGATTTGATAGTGACAACACTGTGTAACTCAGAGATTTTTTTGTTTCATTTGCCTTTAACTTTTTTTTTTTTTAACCTACTGTAAAAAGAACCTTAGAGTAATAGGTAGATTGGAAATTTATATTTTCCCTTTCTTTTAAAAACCAGCTCTTGGCTTCAGCAGTCTTCCCACAGCCCTCTCCTATTGAGTTCATTAACTTGGGTTGCTTGGATTGCACCCTAATGATGTGTTTGTTCTCTTATTACCCTCACAGACTCGAGCCAACTCCAAGAGCACATTCTTAGGAAGCTGATGCCTTTGTTTAATTCTGCATATTTCTTCTCTTAGAGAGAAAAGGCAAGTGAGGACAGTTATCAGTTACAAGATGTGTGGAACACATAGATAGTCTAGCACTCTACTGGGAAGATCATTTGTGTGAAGAAGATCCAGTAACTTTCCACTTACATCATCTATTCTCTCAAATCTTGCTCCTTCCCAACCTCCCTACCTCCCTACCTCCTCCACTCCCATTCCACCCCTACTTTCTATCATCCCAGAACAGAAGGGTTCCATCAGTTAAAAGATTGACTTATGAGGCCTTTGATTCTCTACTAAGCTGATTTTTTTTTTTCTTACTTACTGTTGTTCTGTAGCATTTCAGAAACTACTTCATCCTAGGCACGATGCCTACAACTGGGGTTGGCTGCGACCAAAGTAATCTTGGTTTTATCCTTTGGGTATGAAAAGCTTGGTTTCTCTTAGGCAGAGATGAGTTCAATATAAGTGTGCTTTTCTTTACAAGACTGTTTTAAAATAAATATTTAATACAAAGATATAATGTTTCTCAGAGGACCTTGCTATGCAATGATTTTCAGACTACAGATCATTACCCATTTGTGGATTGTGAAATAAATTTGGTGATTCTTGACCAGCATTGTCTTTAACAGATGAGAAAAATGGAGGATAGAAGACAAAATATCAGAGAATATCTCACATTGTACGTGTAAGAATAGTTTTTTGACAGAACTCCCATTTCAGTTATATAGATGTAAATTGTATTTTTACTGTGAGTTGTGTTTAAAAGGATTAAAAGCCACTGTCCCAAAGCAATCATCCGTCAGTCCACCTTTACTCAAAGTCTTCCAAAACTATTATAATGCAATGATAATTTATTATGATTTTAAAACCTTCAGATATCAGCCTGCTGTTTTGGCACAAAAAGGCAATAGGTGTGTGTGTGTGTGTGTGTGTGTGTGTGTGTGTGTGTGTGTGTGTGTGTGTGTGTGTGTGTGTGTGTGTGTGTACACACACCTCTCATAGATTAAAACCCCAAAGGCAATAGGGGTGTGTGTGTGTGTGTGTGTGTGTGTGTGTGTGTGTGTGTGTGTGTGTGTGTGTGTGTGTGTGTACACACACCTCTCATAGATTAAAACCCCAAAGGCAATAGGGGTGTGTGTGTGTGTGTGTGTGTGTGTGTGTGTGTGTGTACACACACCTCTCATAGATTAAAACCCCAAAGGCAATAGGGGTGTGTGTGTGTGTGTGTGTACACATACCTCTCATAGATTAAAACCCCAAATTTCCATTTTTAATCAGATTTAAACATTGGATTTTATTTAGTTCACTTTTATGCAGTCTTCTCATTGCCTACTGGGATTCCTAACCACAGAGCTTTTTCTCCTCTGCAGTTTAAATTTATTTTTTCCCCAATCACTTCGAGAACCTCTTTAAAGTTTTTTGAAGCTGTATTTTCCTTTTTAGGAGAAAGGAAACATTAGTAGTTCTTATAATCAAAGGGTCAAAAGGAAGTGAAATCCCATAGTTCATTAGGGTTCTGGACTGCTGCTACCTCTGAGAGTTCACAAAGGCTTCCCAAGGGATAGAATGATTTGAAGGGACTCAAATTGGATCCTCATCCTTCACATATTTTCTTTCCTAAAATTGACTGGACTGGGAACATGTAAAAGTCAAACCATCCCTTTCACAACTGTCCTCTTCCACTTTACAAAAAGGTAGCATACATTCCACTGAATCTTAATATGGTGCACTGCTCCAGGTGTAAAAACTCATAACACTGAATGAATTCAAAACACTGGTGTCGGTCTGGGAAAGTGAATGACCTTAATAACTGAATAACAAACCCGTGTGCATATCAGGTAATTTCGAAGTCATGCTTTCCAAAAACTGAAAAAGCAAAACTGTGTTGTCAGATTCTAGATCATTAAAAATAATTTTTCAAAATACATCATGTGATTTTTGACAAATAGATCAAAAGGAGTTCCAAAAAATGAGTGACATTATTGTAACAAAAGTCTATGTATTCTCATCTACTTAATAGGTAAGCCCTTATTGATTACATCTATAAAAGTAAAAAACTAGAATAAAAAATATGCTGAGCCTTTTCTCATTCTGGAAATGAGAAGTACTTATTCATGATAATGTGAATTAATCAGGAAAAATGACTATATCCATCTCATTAAATGATTCATTTTCAATACACTTCCACATTTTATATTTAATACTTTTCAAAATTTGTGATACATTTATACTGCTTTGAGTAACTGGCTGTTACTAATGATCATAATGATAAATCAATAAAAATAAATTTAACCTTTAGAGCCTTACAGTTACAGGAAATATACTGCTATTTCAATTTACTTTCATATATATTTTTTACATAGAGTTAATCAATAAAGACAATTAATTAAAGACTTTCCTGTGTAGGGAATTCCCTGGTGGTCCAGTGGTTAGGACTCCCTGCTCTCACTGCCAAGGGCCCTAGTTTGATCCCTGGTCAGGGAACTAAGATCCTGCATGCTGTGTGGTATGGCCAAAAAAAAAAAAAAAAAAATCACAAGAAAATAAATAAATAGAACATCAATATTATTTAAACAAAGACTTTCCAGTCTAAATATATATTACATTAGGATAAAATTCAGAGGGGGAAATGCAATGAAAATATACTACTAAAGATAGCTTACTCATATATTTTTTAATGGATGGTAATAGGTATAAATTCATATTATATTTAGATTCCATTGGGTAAATTTTTTAAAGTGTTGCAATAGTTTAATTTTACATGTGATACTTACATCTTTTGCAGTTATTTAATCTTTTGAGAGGCTGCTCTCAACTTATGAGATGCTTTGCATTCTGTCTATGCAATGTGTATCTCTCTAAATAAACTCGCTTTAACCTAAAAAAAAAAATCTTTTGACAAAATTGCATACTTAAAATATAAAAAGGGGGGCTCCCCTGGTGGCGCAGTGGTTGAGAGTCCGCCTGCTGATGCAGGGGACACGGGTTTGTGCCCCGGTCCGGGAGGATCCCATGTGCCACGGAGCAGCTAGGCCCAGTGAGCCATGGCCGCTGAGCCTGCGCGTCCGGAGCCTGTGCTCCACAAAAAAAAAAAAATATATATATATATATATATATAAAGGGGTATTTATTGAAAGTAAGTTTTCAAATTTTTTAGGAGGAACATAAACAAAAATATTTAAGGTCACTAATCTAGACTTCTCACAGCCTATTATTGTCAGAAATCTGTAAGGTCATCTCAATATAAGAATATGTATTTCTTCTACAAAATTGTTTTGTGAATATTCTATGCTATACTTTTCCTAAGGGTAAAGTATATGCTGAATACAGCCTCTCATCACTCAGACTAGTCTTAGTTGGCATGCTAAAACTGTCTGGAGTAGTAACTAGCAACATTGCCCAGAATAAGCAACACAAAATGAACTTCACAACAACTTCATAATTCAGGATGCATTTAACAGATGGAGATGATTAACAGTATGGGACATTTGGTATTAAAATATTTTAATCAATTCTTGATAACTAGGCAGTCTCTTTTGGGAAGTGCATGCACCATCAACTGGTAAACGAAATAAAAAAAATTTCAAAAAATGTTAAAAGTCAGAATTTGTTCCACTGTTCAAGATCTTGCACTGAACATATATATTTATTGCCTTTTCTCAGATATCCCTTAAAATGATGGCAGAGATACATAAAGGTATTTTTCCTAATAACAAAGGAAATGGATGTGGGGGAACACTAATGGGTGAGAGTCTTTAAAACTTTCTGAAGAAACAAAAACCAATGGAAACAAATAGAGGAAGCTATATTTTCAGAGGGTACCTCAGCCAAACAGGGAGTCAGGCAAAACCCCAAAGAGGCTATGGATTCAAAAGTGAAAAAGCGCAGGAAAAAGGGGGGATTACATTGAAAATCTATGCAATGAACTGCTACCCTATTATCTTTCTCCAGGTAGAACGAAATAAAAGCGTATTTCTTTAAGAAAATGTTGGGAAGGAAGAAAACTTTTCTCTACTTTTCTAGGTTCTTCTTGCTGGTCTAAGAATTCAATTGACAAGACCCAGATTAACAGGAGAAAATAAAATTTAATTTTGTATGTATGGCAACCCTACATACATGAGAGGGTCAGAGAGTCTACATACACAAGAAGTTCAAAAACAGAAAGGTAAAATAATCCATATGCCAAAGTGACACATCTTGAGAAGGCTGTTCTGAACCCCTACAAAAGAAATTAATTTTTTCTAGTTTTTATTTTTTTCTCTTTTTATCTCTTTTTGAATTATCTCTTTCCATGTGAGTCAAATTTTCCTAGTTTAATTTTAGTTAGCTTAATTACATTTCATGTTGCAGGCTTTCCATGAATGCTTAATGATCCTTGGTTATCTGTTCTCATTTAAGCATAGGTGAGCTTTTGCACAGTAAAGGAAACCATTGACAAGACAAAAAGACAACCCACTGAATGGGAGAAGATATTTGCAAATGAAATGACCAATAAGGGGTTAATATCCAACATATGTAAACAGCTCATACAACTTACATTAAAAAAACAAACAACCCAATAAAAAAAGGGCAGAAGACTTGAATAGACATTTTTCCAAAGAGGAAATGCAAATGGCCAACAGTCACATGAAAAGATGCTCAACATCACTAATCGTCAGGGAAATATAAATCAAAACCACAATGAGATTTCACCTCACACCTGTCAGAACGGCTATCATCAAAAAGAACACGAATAACAAATGTTGGTGAGGGTGTGGAGAAAAGGGAATCCTTGTATCTCCTGGTGGGAATGTCAATTGGTGCAGCCACTGTGGAAAACAGTATGGAGGTTTCTCAAAACTCTAAAAACAGAAATATCACATGACACAGCAATTTCACTCCTGGGTACATAGCTGAAAAAAACAAAAACACGAAATCGAAAAGATACATGCACCCCAAAGTTCATAGCAGCATTATTTACAATTGCTGAGATATGGAAGCAACCTAAGTGTCCATCAACAGACGAATGGATCAAGAAGATGTGGTACATATATTGATATATATATACATACATACACACACACACACACACACACACACACACACACACACATAATGGAATATTACTCAGTTATAAAAAAGAATGAAATTCTGCCATTGGCAACAGCATGGATAGACCTGGAGGGTATTATGCTAAGTGAAATAAGTCAGAGAAAAATAAATACTGTATGATATCACTTATATGTGGAACCTAAACAATACAACAAACTAGCGAAAATAACAGAAAAGAAACAGACTCACAGAAATAGAGAACAAACTAGTGGTTACCAATGGGGAGAGGGAAGGAGGGAGGGGCAATTTAGGAGTAGGAATTAAGAGGTATAAACTATTATCTATAAAATAAGCTCCAAGGACATATTGTACAACACAGGGAACATAGCCTGTATTTTATAATATCTATAAATGGAATATAACCTCTGAAAATTGTGAATCACTATACTGTACAGCTGTAACTTATAAAATATTGTACATCAACTATAGCTCAATTAAAAAATAAACAAAATAAAATAAAATTCAGGAAAATCTAAAAAAAAAGGTGCTAGAAGGGCTGAGCAGAAGCTCTGTGTATGTGAATGGGGTTTGCCAATTAGAAGGTTTTGCTTTAGGCTAAACAAATTAGGAAGCAGCATTTACACTTAGGCCCAAATTTCAGAGTAAGGAAGACTTTGCTTTGGGGTTTTAATAGCCATGTTTGAACGTACATTGGGAAAACTTCTAAGATTACAGGACAAAGAGAAAAAGAGAAAAATATGAGAGTAAAGAAAAATGAAAATAAAGATTTACTTAGGAGGTCCAATATCTATCTGATTTAAATTTTAGAAAGAACAGAGAAAATGAAAGGGAAAATTTCAGAGAAACAGAAGTAAATTTTCTAGACCTAAAGAAGAACATGGATATCTATATGAATGGATCTCTTGAGTGCCCAGCTGAATGAATGGATATGGCCCTACAGACACACCACCATGATATTTCAAAAGATCAAGGATAAACCAAAGATCCTAAAAGCTTTCAGGTCATGTACAAAAAAACCCCACAAAAAACAGTGGCCCCAATTTTTCATCAGCAACTGAATGCTAGAAAACTAAGCAGTGCTGTCAAAGTTCTGAGAGGACTACATTCAGCCAAACTATCAATCCTGTATGAAGACAGAATAAACATATTTAGAGAAATGGAAGACTCGGAATTCTTGCCTCCCAGTATACTTTCTAGGAAGTAGCCTGAAGATAGACTTGTGATATTGTGATTTATAAGAAATATATATTTAGCCCCCGTCCCTCTTCCTGGCATAGAGCTCCTAATACCCTTCCTAAATGATGAAAGCAAAAAGGTGTCTTTTGTTATCTGAAGGGATTGACTTTAGGAAAGCGCCTAAAGGTGGGGGCTAGTTGCCAGGAGAACCAACCTTGTGATTAGAGGGTTGGAACTTTCAGTCCCACCTCCACCCCCAACATCTGGGAAGAAAAGAGGTGCTAGAAGCTGAACCAATCATCAAGGCCAATGATTTAATCAATCATATCCATGTAATGAAGCCTCAATAAAAACCCAAAAGGAGAGAGCTCGGAGAGATTCCAGGTTGGTGAACACGTAGAGATTTGGGGAGAGTGGTGAGCCTGGAGAGAGCATAGAAGCTCCAGGCCTTTTCCCCATACCTTGCCCTATGCATCTCTTCCATCTGGCTGTTCCTGAGTTGTTTCCTTTTATAAAAATCTGGTAATCTAGCAAGTAAAATGTTTCTCTGAGTTCTGTGAGCCACTCTAGCAAATTAAACCTGAGGAGGAGGTCACTGGAACCTCTGATTTATAGCTGATTGGTTAGAAGCACAGGTGACAACCTGAGCTTGTGATGGGTGTCTGAAGTGGGGGTGGGGAGGAGCAGTCTTATGGGAATGAGCCTTTAACCTTCAGGATGTGATGCTATCTCTGGATAGATAGTGTCAGAATTGAGTTGCATTATAGGACACCCAGCTGGTGTCAGAGAACTGTTTGTTGGTGATGTGGGAACCGCTCCATGCACACACACATTAGAAATTGTCTCAGAACACCTTTTAGACTTCAGGAAAATGTGAGAGTAGACCCCAAAAGAAGAAAACATGGGATCCAGGAAAACAATAAATCTAATCCAGAGGAAGGGAAGGGAAGAGAAGGGAAGTCCTGAGATGATAACTTTGCCACAGGAATAAAGCAAACCTCAGATTCTGGGAGATCTCTGTGGGAAAAAAAGAGAAAGTTGAAAGGCTTCCAATTCCTCTCAACCTTTCTCATATCATGGCACAAATAAAAATGGTAATCTATATCAGGCACACTGGAGTAAATGGAGGAAGCTGCATGAACCTGGAAGCCAACCTCTGTATGTTCTGTGAGCATTGGCCCCCCCTGGCTGAGCTGAGGGCTGACTGACCAAGAACCTGGCTGACATGGAAGCCATTCATGAAGTCAGTTGTTGGGAATTTCTAAATTACACAGTGTGGTTAAAAGCTTGGAATAACTTGATTATATAATTGGTGGCTTATTTTTTTAGAGAGAGAGAGAATCCAATCAAACTTTTGACAGGAATTATTTCTTTGGTGTGACACTGACTCATAGAGGAAAAAAATGTAATCTGAGGACGCTATTTGACTTTTCGCAGCAGAAAATATTTAGGTAGTCATGATATTATTACTTATTGATTTTCACCTTTTAGAGTCAACAAGGGTAAAGAAATCAAGGGAAAAGATATAAAATGTAAATATTCTTAGTATTGACAATATTAAAAGAAAGATATAACTGATGAAGATTGAGAGGTAAAAAGAGGATGAGGATGGTGAAGGGAGGACTAATGACTTTATCTTATGAATTTGGGAACCAAGAGATACTGTCTATAAAGTGAGAGCCTTCCCTCAGATTTCTGCCATTGCCCTCAGCTACTGAGTTCCCAAAGAAGTAGAGTACCAAGTCTCACTTTTTGGATGTTCTTGACGGAGAAAGAAGCAATAGGAAAACAAGCACCCAAGGCACCAAAAGGTAGAAATTAAAAGCAACTGAAAATGACATTGGAAAAGTCTGCAAGAAAGGAAAAGACTTAAGGAAGAAAGATATCATATTTCTGTTGCCAAACTGCTATTAGGAATTAAATAAATGTTAAATGCTGAGAGAGAGAGAGAGAGAGACTGTCTGTGATTTATTAAATAAGAAACAGAGATTTAAAAATCCTCTTTGAAGATTCATGGAGGGACTTATGAGAGTAGGAGAGACACAGAGGAGGTCAGTAGTGATATAAGATAGCTAAATTCTCATGATTCATGGCAGGAAGTCAAAAGGCAATGTCTAATTCTGATACATTAAGAAACTGCACCATAAGCATACAATTTAGACATATGGAGTAACCACCAGAAGTAAAAATTGAAGAACTTTCCTACTGTGTCTCCAGTACCTAGAATAGCAACTGGCTGATTGTAAATGTTCAATAAATACCTGCTGAAAGAATGAATTTGCTGAATAATGTGCAGGAATGGGGGAGGGGATAAGGGAACTTGACACTGTTGCTTACATTCATTATAAGCCTGCAATAGTTCCATTTGCCCCTCTTTCCTTACAAACAGAATTCAGATTTCTACTCTGCAGGGAATGTGATCCCATCTCTAACAAGGAGTAAATCTTGATTAGTCTAATGAATCATGGTAATCCTACATCTCTAACCAGTGACTGGATTAAAGGATGTCATATGGCCCAGTTCTGTCCAATGAGATATGAAAGGAGGATTCTTGGAAGACTGCTTTCCTCTTCTCTCTCTCAAAATTGACATGTCTGAATTTGATGCTTGGACGGTATAACCACCAAGAGGAAGCTAGACTGAGGAAAAAACTAACATCCACAGAATGGCAGGGCATGGAAAGAACCTGAAATCTTCCTGACATCATTGAGCTCTCAGTTAAACAACCCTATCTCAACATGTCTTGTATGAGAGATAATAAACTTTCCTTTTTGTTCCAACTAGTTGAGTTGAGGGCTACTGTTATTTGTTCTCAAAGCAAAACAAGAGTAAAGGTCTTTCTGTATTTTTTGATATAAATAAACATATGCTTATGTTCATGTTTATGAAAATTAAAAATAAAATAAAGCTGTATATAATTTCATCCAATTACAATAGAGTTTTTTTATTTTGAATTTATTTAATTTATTTTTTTATAGCAGGTTCTTATTAGTTATCCATTTTATACACATCAGTGTATACATGTCAATCCCAACCTTCCAATTCATCCCACCCCCCCACCCCCCACCGCTTTCCCCCGCTGGTGTCCATATGTTTATTCTCTACTTCTGTGTCTCTATTTCTGCCCTGCAAACCGGTTCATCTGTACCATTTTTCTAGGTTCCACATATATGCGTTAATATACTATATTTGTTTTTCTCTTTCTGACTTACTTCACTCTGTATGACAGTCTCTAATAGAGAAGGATTTTTAAAAATCGGTGTTTAAATAGTTGTGTCCTCTAAATTTTGGTAGCCAGGTTTCAAGCCCCAGTTATTCTCTCTTTTATTTCCACTTTGATTCTTGTCTTCCAAGACAAATTTTTAAAAAGCCCTTCCCCTCCAGTTTGATAACCTCAGAAATTTCACTGCAATAAACTCTAGTTGAAAGGGGCACCGCTTCCTGGAAACAAAAAGGAAAGCAGAGAATATGGCTACATTTGCCTAGTTTCCCTAACATGATATTTATTCTTTCAACAAAATGTGAGACAAAGTCAACAGTTGAGAGGGAATGGAAGAAAATGAGTGCAAGATATGAAGAGAAAGGAGAAGGCATAAAATAATCATCTCAAAGACTAAAAGAAATAAATTACAGATGTCAAAGAATTTTGAATGAGCTACTTCCTATTTTCAGAATTGCAGTTAGGTCCCAAAAGCCTAGAGAATTGATGGGTCTGCCAGATGCTTGTATGAAGGATCTATAAAAAGATAGCAAAATGGCTAGTAATCACCACGTTCTATAGCCTATAGAATTACAACCAACGTTTAAGAATTCACGGAGGAGGACTGTTTGAAAGGGAAATTCGAGGAAAGATGGAGTTTTGAATGATTAATTTTACTACCTTCCCCATAGATAGCAGAAGGTTGGTAGGGCTCCAAGAGAGCCATTAGAGGGAGCCTCAAGAAAAAAAAAAATGTAGAGCTACAGACACTTGATTCCTGCTTTCACCTGCTCATAATAAGAGAACAAGAAAAGAGCTCAGTATTGGAATCAGACCAAGGTGTTGATCCAGCAGACAAAGGATGTGTACTGTTTATTGTAGGATACCAGTGGTCGCCATAGAGGGGAGTCAGATATGAATATTCTTATAGCATCTCTGCTCAAATAATTCTTTGCCTTTAAGGTTGAAGAAACTCCAAGTTCAAAAGGCTGTTGATGTATATCTTGTCATGGTATTGGTGGAGTTGGTGGGTGCAGAAACTGAGGTGGTGGGTCACAAGAGTTTGCTAACTCTAACAGAGCAAAGATTCCCTCTGCTGGGGGAGGAGGTCACTGAAAACCCTGTTGGGGGGTTTACTAAAGACAAAAGAAGAGCCAGCATTTGAATACCTGACCTGACGAGGTTAACATCAGGTTCTCAGATAAGAGAGCACTTTCATTAGCCTTAGCTAAGTGAAATGGCCTTTCCCCATTTTCACTCATCCTCTCCTGATCTTGACCATCCAGGATCCAACAGAAACATAACAAGGGGCTTGGGGTAGAGAAGTGGAAGAGCAAGGTGAAGAAACACTGAAAATATAGACTGTGCTCTACTCCTCCACTGAATATCCTCAAACCATGGGTCAGCTGAGCTGGGGAAGAGGAGAAACTTTTAACAGAATGATAAGCTCAAGGTGTAATTGAGACTGGACTACACTTTTTTTCTTTGACCTGAGAATGTGTTTGTTTATAGTTGAAAGTGGTCAGAATTCATTAAATATGCCTGAGAGGCCATCGGTGAGTGAGGAAGAGAACTCCTACTCATTGGGTTGGAAAGCAGAAGACTGGAGAGAAGAAACAGCTTTCCTGCTTTGTCCTTATGGAGAAAAGCCCATTCATTAAGCTTGCCATACTCGGTGAAAGCACTGTAAATAACAGGATTGTCAGACAGTATCTATTTTGGGTTTCTAGTTATGGATTTCAAGTGAAGCCAGTCAGCTACATTGTGATAGTCCCCCCAAATATTCTGCTCCTTCAGTATTGGAACAGAGGAAGTGAACGATTTGGTTTGACCAATGTTAGAATTTTGCTGTACCAATACATAAAAAGGGAGTGAGAGGTGAACTATTGCTGTTTTCAAGAAAGCAACTACAATGATGGATTATGAATGGAATCTGAGTTGAGTGAGAAGGAAAACACAGACAGTAGGGGGATGAAGAGTGAAAAGGAGGTAGAATTATAGAGCAAAGGCTCAATAAGGCAAAAACTGTTACAGTTAAGAAGCTACAGAAAGTAACTGGAAGAATAAATTGCAAAGGTCCAAGAGTGATTTATTACCTGAAACAGAAATTTCAGAGGTGATGCAACTTCTGATGAGGGCAAAATTTAGGGTAAGATTGGTTGGGTGAAAATTTTGTGGGTGGCAAGGTAGTTAAGAAACTGATCAGGTTAAAAGTATATTGTGGTATAGTCTGAAGTCAGGGAGCCTGATTCCTCCAGCTCCATTTTTCATTCTCAAGATTGCTTTGGCTATTCGGGGTCTTTTGTGTTTCCATACAGAACTGTGACATTTGTTGTTCTAGTTCTGTAAAAAATGCCAGTGGTAGTTTGATAGGGATTGCATTGAATCTGTAGGTTGCTTTAGGTAGTAGAGTCATTTTCACAATGTTGATTCTTCCGATCCAAGAACATGGTATATCTCTCCATCTGTCTGTATCATCTTTAATTTCTTTCCTCAGTCTTATAATTTTCTGCATACAGGTCTTTTGTCTCCTTAGGTAGGTTTATTCCTAGATTTTTTACTCTTTTTATTGCAATGGTAAATGGGAGCGTTTTCTTAATTTCACTCTCAGATTTTTCATCATTAGTGTATAAGAATGCAAGAGATTTCTGTGCCTTAATTTCGTATCCTGCTACTTTACCAAATTCAATGATTAGCGTTACTAGTTTTCTGGTAGCATCTTTAGTGTCCTCTATGTATAGTATCATGTCATCTGCAAACAGTGACAGCTTTACTTCTTCTTTTTTGATTTGGATTCGTTTTATTTCTTTTTCTTCTCTGATTGCTGTGGCTAGAACTTCCAAAACTATGTTGAATAAGAGTGGTGAGAGTGGGTAACCTTGTCTTTTTCCTGATCTTAGTGGAAATGGTTTCAGTTTTTCACCATTGAGGATGATGTTGGCTGTGGGTTTGTCATATATGGCCTTTATTATGTTGAGGAAAGTTCCCTCTATGCCTACTTTCTGCAGGGTTTTTATCATAAATGGGTGTTGAATTTTGTCAAAAGCTTTCTCTGCATCTATTGAGATGATCATATGGTTTTTCTCCTTCAGTTTGTTGATATGGTGTATCACGTTGATTGATTTGCGTATATTGAAGAATTCTTGCATTCCTGGAATAAACCCCACTTGATCATGGTGTATGATCCTTTCAATGTACTGTTGGATTCTGTTTGATAGTATTTTGTTGAGGATATTTGCATCTATATTCATCAGTGATACTGGCCTGTAGTTTTCTTTCTTTGTGACGTCTTTGTGTTCAGTCTCGGCAGGTGGTGCATTTCTAAGAATTCGTCCATTGCTTCCAAGTTGTCCATTTTGTTGGCATAGAGTTGCTTGTAGTAATCTCTCATAATCTTTTGCATTACAGTAATCAAGACAGTATGGTACTGGCACAAAAACAGAAATATAGGTCGATGGAACAGGATAGAAAGCCCAGAGATAAACCCACACACATATGGTCACCTTATCTTTGATAAGGGAGGCAAAAATATACAGTGGAGAAAAGACAGCCTCTTCAATAAGTGGTGCTGGGAAAACTGGACAGCTACAAGTAAAAGTATGAAATTAGAACACTCCCTAACACC
>NC_041222.1:36660371-36660671 GCF_002837175.3 Physeter macrocephalus
AATAAATGCTGGAGAGGGTGTGGAGAAAAGGGAACACTCTTGCACTGCTGGTGGGAATGTAAATTGATACAGCCACTATGGAGAACAGTATGGAGGTTACATAACCATATGACCCAGCAATCCCACTATTTGGCATATACCCTGCGAAAACCATAATTCAAAAAGAGTCATGTACCAAAATGTCCATTGCAGCTCTATTTACAATAGCCAGGACATGGAAGCAACCTAAGTGTCCATCAACAGATGAATGGATAAAGAAGATGTGGCACATATATACAATAGAATATTACTCAGCCATAG
>NC_041222.1:36661038-36673572 GCF_002837175.3 Physeter macrocephalus
CACCTAGAGGGGTGGGATAGGGAGGGTGGGAGGGAGGGAGATGCAAGAGGGAAGAGATATGGGAACATATGTATATGTATAACTGATTCACTTTGTTGTAAAGCAGAAACTAACACACCACTGTAAAGCAATTATACTCCAATAAAGATGTAAAAAAAAAAAAAAGGAAAAAAGGGATGAAGAAAACTGAAAGTACTTAGCTGGAAGAATAGGATAAAAGGCAATTTAACAACCTTAAATTTATGAAGCTTAAATAAAATACCAAGCTTAAAAAAAAGTATATTGTGGACTAGTTAGAACTAGTTTGAGTTAGTTTAAATGAGCTGGACCAATTTTTTTCAGTTTAAACCAGTTTGATTCATGCTGAACCAATAGATCTATCAGTTTTAAATTTTATACCTCATTGATTTCATCAACCATGAAATAAATATGAACTTATTTTACCTAATTTAAAATTATTTACATTGGTGCAGCCACTATGGAAAGCAGTATGGAGGATCCTTAAAAAACGAAAAGTAGAGTTGCCATATGATCCAGCAATCCCACTTTGGGCATATATCCAGAGAAAACTATAATTCTAAAAGATATATGCACCCCAATGTTCATTGCAGCACTATTTACAATAGTCCAGACATGGAAGCAACCTAAATGGATAAGGAAGACGTGGTATATATATATATATATATATATACAATGGACTACTACTCAGCCATAAAAATGAATGAAATAATGCCATTTGCAGCAACATGGATGGACCTAGAGATTATCATACTAAGTAGCATCAGTCAGACAGAGAAAGACATACCATATAATATCACTCATATGTGGAATCTAAAATACAACACAAATGAACATATCTATGAAAGAGAAACAGACTCACAGACATAGAAAACAGACATACGGTTGCCAAGGGGGTGAGGGTAGAAGAGGGGTGGATTGGGAGTTTGGGATTAGCAGATGCAAGCTATTATATATAGAATGGATAAACAACAGGGTCCTACTGTACAGCATAGCGAAATATAATCAATATCCTGTGATAAACCATAATGGAAAAGAATATGAAAAAGAATATATATATATGTAATAACTGAATCACTTTGCTCTACAGCAGAAATTAACACAACATTGTACATAAAAAATACTTCAATAAAATAAATAAATATGAGAAACATATACCATGAAAAAATAATATAAAATAATTTACATTAAATTACACAGTATGTTAGCATTAAGTATTGTTTTTTACTTTGATTAGTGGCTTAAAAGGTTCGTTTAGATTTATAGTGACTTATATTTACATTGACTTTATTTAGAAAATCCATGCCAAAGTTAAGGAATATTCCTATTAGTTAGAGATTCCTTTTGAACAGGATACAAAGTTTTACTAAGTGGATGAACCCATAATACGATGATAAAAATTATAGGAATCCATAGTGCTTTCTTCTCTTCCAAAACATAAAAATTGTCCTGTGGTTTGAATTTATCTCTGCAAGGTTTGACCATTTTTCTGAGTAGAAGAAAAGTAAAGAGACTTCCTGCTTCATCCCTATGGAAGGAAGCCCGTTCATTAAGCCTGCCATACTTGGTGAAAGCATTGTAACAGGACTGCAAGACAGTAACCATTTTGGGTTTCTGGTCATGGATTTCAAGTGAAGGCACTTAGCTACTTAATACTCTGCTCCTCCAGTATAGGCACAGACCCTCCTACTCAGACTCTATCTTATAAACCTTACATCTCATTTCTGAGTATTAATTCTGTCCATTTCATGCTGTTTCTCAACCATAACCTATAAATTTGTTTCTACCTTTACATAGGAAAAAAATGTCCTCCTTATAACTAGATGCACTTATTTGTAAATAGATTGAAGCAATGTCTACCAATAAAACCATATTCCCACCAACACCCCGAGAATCATTTTCCTTGTCGGCGTTAAGTGAGAATGTGAAAAAGACCGAAATGTATATAGTTGGAGTCCTCCTTCTCTCCCTTCCAGGTGAGGTGGGCCACAGCTCTCTGACCCAACTTTGATTGATTCTTCATACCCATTCAAGCATGAACACTCTGTTTGAAGATCCATACACTCCTCCCTGAGAGTTATAACCAGATGGTATTAGAACATCCTCTGCTTTATTTACCATATTCATGAATATAGGCCATTTAACAATCATAAATTATAAAGACTACAAATGAATTGGAAAATATATCAATTTGTTATAAAGATACTTTACATCTAGATGTTTCATTAATCACATTATTGGCAGTATTACATAAAGCAATATTTTTTAAAGTATAGTTTTAGGATCCTACGTCTGAATCTTCTGGGATTATATTCAAAGTGCTGAGTACAGGATGGAACCACCACCCAAGTGACTTAGACTGGGGTGGGAGTGGGGGGCTGGGAATCTACAATTTAAAGAAATTTCTCAGTGAGTCTTTACACACAGGACAGTGTGAGAGCCATCTTTCATACTAAACTCAGATCCAGGACTTGGAACTCAGATGTCCATTCCCCAAATTGAGGCAGGACTATGCCCATTTCAGCAGGAAGTAGAGCAGTTGTCACCCTAAAAGATTTGTGGAAGTTTGAAAGAAAAAGGGGGATTGAAACCGAGTCCCCCTGAAACCAAGTTACTCTGTTGGGTTTACTGTTTTTTTTTTTTTTTTTTTTATAGCTCTCTATCTCTTTTTTTAAATTTTTATTTATTTATTTACTTTTGGCTGTGTTGGGTCTTCGTTGCTGCATGCAGGCTTTAGTTGCAGGAAGCAGGGGCTACTTTGTGTTGCGGTGCATGCGTTTCTCATTGTGGTGGCTTCTCTTGTTGAGGAGCACGGGCTCTAGGCACGCGGGTTTTAGTAGTTGCAGCACACGGGCTTAGTAGTTGTGGCTCACCGGCTCTAGGGCGCAAGCTCAGTAGTGTGGCTCATGGGCTTAGTTGCTCCGCGGCATGTGGGATCTTCCTGGACCAGGGCTCAAACACATGTCTCTTGCATTGGCAGGCAGATTCTTAACCACTCCGCCAACAGACATGCCCTCTGCTGAGTTTATGATTAACGTCTCTATCCAAAACGATTACTCCCTTTCTTGTCCAACACCTGTTCTCCTCAAGGTTGAAGAGTATCAAAGAAAAGGGGGGATTGAAACTGAGCAGGACCCTGTGGGGCTCCTAGGCACAAAAGCCTTTCTGTGTCCCCCATTTCTTGATTACAGGAAATAGGCTTCATTCAGCCTTCATGACCCTCCCTGAGTTCCAAGGGCAGGTTCAAACAGTTACTAACTAGGGAAGGGAAGGGAGGGGATGCAGAGACAAGGGAGGAACAGTCAAGAAACAATAGTGCAGAAAGAGGAAAACAAATATCGTATATTAACGCATATATGTGGAACCTAGAAAAATGGTACAGATGAACCAATTTGCAGGGCAGAAATAGAGACACAGATGTAGAGAACAAACGTATGGACATCAAGGGGGGAAAGTGGCAGGGGGATGAATTGGGAGATTGGGATTGACATATATACACTTATATGTATACAATAGATAACTAATAAGAACCTGCTGTATAAAAAAATAAATAAAATAAAATTCAGAAACAAAAAAAGAAAGAACCAGTGCAGCCTTGGGGCAGGGTCCTGTGTCCCCGTTCCCCCCACCCCCCACCTCCAAGGGATATACATAACAATATCTCTGAGCTGTTTTGCAGGTTCTGAAATCCTACCAGGTAGGAGAAGTTAACTGTATGCTGCCCACAAGCATGTAGACCCCAGACTGGTTGGAACCAGAAGGTTGATGATGCTGACTCCCACTTACCTCACCATCAACCAGAAAGGAGAATGTCCATGAGTTGATCATGCCCTCTTTGAACCATTACTATAAAACTCCTCACTACCCCCTCCAGGTTGGGACACACAGTTTTGAGGGCATTAGCCTGCTGTGGCCCCCTTTGCCTGGCAAAGCAATAAAGCTATTCTTTTCTACTTCACACACACACACAAAAATATCAAGGTAAAGTATCCTCATTCCCATAAACCAGGAAAACCAGGTATTTACGTTGCAGTATTTTTAAAAAAATATGTATTTTAAAATGCATACATGATCTCAAAATTAGATAAACAAAAGCTATTCAACTAACTGCCCCTTGAAATACTGAAATGGGCTTATTTCTACAGGATTTATCAATGACCTACCTTTACAGACAAATTAAGACAAAGAGTGGAGAAAGGTTGGATAATTCAATCTCCCTTTCTCCCTTTATCTCACACATCCAAATCCCATTAATCTTATTTTCAGAAATTTGGGGTCTGAGTCTCCAAAAAACATTTCCTCAATTCTGATTTTCCACTTCCCTATGCAAACTCTGGCTCTTAAAAAAAAAAAAAGAACAAATTTATTTCAGAGATTCCTTCTCAGTGAGAGGTGAAAGGTTTCATTATAAGTTAGAATTCAAGTACATTTAAGGGCAGTTTTTTCCTATGGATACTTTTTCTCAAATGATCCTCTGTCCCTTGTCTCCTCACCATCCCCATTGTAGTGCCTTCCTTTCCTCTTCTCATCCTCTGTACCTGACTTAGTTAAGTCAAGAGTATTTCAGCTTTCTCTCAGGCTTTGGCTTTTACTAGCACTTATCTTCCTGCCCAAGGTCACTCACCTCATTTTTAATTTGCACAAACCTATTGTACTTGCATAGATTAGAATTTTGCTGTCTCCTTGAAATCTACTTTCTGTACTATTAAGTGTTTGTCTTTCAAGACTTTTTAGTAGCCTCATTTGTTCTCCCTCTGAGCCTGAGCAAAGTGGATCAACTATCGAGGGAGCATTTGCAGTTCCTTTAGAGATTTTTAAGTTTGGTTCCCTGTGCTTTTTATAGAGGAGCCAATTAGCTTTTCAAACGTTTTATTTACACAGTTGCCAAAAGAAGAGATGGATGAGTAATTAACTTTAGAAATTGGCTCATCAGAAAATGGAAAGATTCAATAGCTATCTATATTGTCTTAAAAAATTCATTTTCCCCCAATAATCCGTGTGTGTGTGTGCGCATGTGCACACATGTGTTTGCAAACAGAAAGAAGAGATAGAGCATATGTCAGTGAAGAAAGAACTTCTACTTTGTGTGAGGCACCATGATGACTGCTGTGGGATACACAATGAGAATTAAAAATAATCTGTACTTTCAGAGGAGTTTCCAGCATAACTTTGGAGGCAGTTATGTCCACAAACACTAAGAAGAAGCTGGGAAAAGGGGCTTGAGCCAAACTGCTGAGTGTAGGTTTCCACAGACAGCAGCAGGGCAAGAGCCAAAGGTTTAGGAAACGAACCTAATTTCAAATCCCATGACCTTGAGGAAATGGTTAATATCTGCTGAGCCTCAGTTTGTATGTCTTTAGAGATTAGCAGCACCTAGCTCCTGAGGTGGCTATAAGGAGTAGAGATAAAGTAGGTAATGTGCCTAGTGCATGGTAAAGGCTCAATAAATAGGAGTTATTATTATGGAAATAGCCAGCAGCTGCAAGTTTGCAAATTGAACTCTTTGCAACTGTACCTGGAATGCAAAATCAATAGTCCCTGCACCTAGATGTAAACCTATTTTTATTTCAAGAAGTTGGCTCCAAATCAAAATGCATTTTTTAGGGCAGGAGTCAACTTCAATGCTGTTTAAGCAGTGTGCGCCATGTTAGAGACTTTGAGGTCATCAAGGCACATGAAAATAAGGGGTCAATTAAAACCCCTGTATTTTAAAATCAGCTTGTTGAATCCGATGAGAGGAAGCTCAAGGATAACTTTCCTTGTTCAAAAAGTTTTGACCTCTAGATACTTCACCCATACTCAGAAAACACTGCACCTTATTTAAAGGGTAGATCTACATGTGCTGCCGTAAATGAATGTCCATGACACATAGATGTTTGTGCCAACTACAGATTGGCACTTGCCATCTACCTCTACGAGGATTAAATCATGAACTGCTGCAGCTGCTGACCTTCAACACCCCCTGAAAGGATTTCAGGGTGGCGATCAGGAATGAGGCACTCTGTGCTCTGGAAAAAAAGTGCAGAACAGGTCTTCAGAGAGATATTTTCAGATGTTATGAGCCCAATTCTTGCAACTCCTGTTATCTAGAAAAGCACTAAAATCCTTCATGGTGACATCTGCTCCTTCTGACCAGCAGTAACCTTCACGAGACTAGCAGCATCCTTCTGCAAAACATATGTGCTTGATTGCATGTATTCCCCCTTCACCAAAATCACATATATACTGACCTTCCCCCCTACCTCTTTGGAGCAGTTTCTCAGAGCTATCTGAAATGCTGTCTCCCAGGCTATAATCCTCATTTTGCCCCAAATAAAACTTAACTCACAACTCTCACGCTGTGCATTTTTTCAGTTGACATGTGAAAAATTATAGTGAACACCTGAAGTTTTTGTTTTACAAATCCATTCTCTCAGCTTCTGGTAATGGAAATATGTTTTGTCTAGAGACCATCTCTCGCCTTTGTCAATCAAGGTACCCTGGCCAAGAGGAAGGCTTGTGACTCAAACTAAGCAATCTGACACTTCCCTGGGAGTTTGAATCTCAAATGATATTTATACAAGCACAAAAAGGGACAGAGCTGATGCATGCTTACAACGTGGGTTCCTGTCACCACAATGCCCAGAACTACTCTGATTTCTGCCCTTTCCAAATATCTTTACCTAGTTCTTCAACCTTTTCTTCAATTCTTCCTTAAGGAAGAAATATGCTTTAGTACATCAATGGGCATTCTTTGTGTTCCCTACCTACAGGTATAACATCTTAAAATTGTTTTCCAATAAATTGCTTTTCCTTTCAAGTTAGCAAGACTAGACTGCTGTGCTTTCAAACAAGAACCCTAAAATACAGTGATAAATTAATAAACATTGTGTTTGTTTCTATATGCATATTTTAAACTTATTTACTCCATAAATTTTTGTACTAAAATTTTCTTACAAGGTGTATTATTTTTGTAAGTAAAAAGCACTAATAAGTTAAAAAGAAATTTAGGTAACCAGGCGAGTCCTCTGTAAATAAACTTCACTTGAATCCTCTTTGCAAACTAGGAGCAATTTTCACTAGGAAGCGGGGGCAGCAGCATTAACAGCAAACTGTTACAAGCACAGTGCCAGAGGGAAGTAGGGAGAGGTACTGAAAGGGGAGAAAGGACTGCAATGGGAAAGTTCAAGGGTACTAGCTGCCCCATGTTTTGTTATTACTTATGGTAAGGCCAATAGATCAGGAGACAACTGCTATTGAAAAGATGAATGTTATAGTCACAGATCCCAAGAAGAGAGGGCACACCACATCATGGGGGACACAGAGGGAAGAACTGGGGTTGGTCAGGAAACAGAGGGACAGAGTGAAACTGTGGGCAAGAGACCTTATTGTGGTTTGCATTTGAAAGGCACACTTATGGATGAACTGTTTACTTTCTCTAGGAATTGGCCAACCCTGGATAGAGCAGTCCCTCCAAGGTCAGCAAGACCTCAGATGTCAAAGCATCAGAATTCAGAAAATAAAAGACATGGTTAATACACCTCACTTTCTAGATAAGATTCTTGAATTCCTACTCCTCCCACAATCCACGGAAGTTCAAAACCTTCTCTGGGAGTTCTGCTAATTTTCAAGAAAGCTACATTTCATTCTCAGAGTAATCCTGATCTCTGGGATTCTGCATTTTTGCATATATTTCTGTTTTATACCATAGAATCCCAATGTAGAATGCAGTTCTCTCTTCAGTTTCCAGGGGTGGGGGATGGAGGTGAATCACACTGAATATACTATGTGCCAAGAGGTAATCAGCTATAGGTTGGGGAATTTAAAGATAAATAGGAGATGATTTAAGGAGCAAAATGTCCAGGAGGAGAGACAGATACATAAACAGGCATAAGACAATGCTACATTGAAGGATTATAAAAATTTAGAGCAATTTGTACACATAAACCCAGGCCTATCCCAAATATTTGGGGTTTAGAAAGAGTACAGATGGAGGCCCCTGTAACATATGTCTAAGTGTTTAAAAGAGATATATCAAGCTAACAGACTGCTAAATAGAACATGTTCTACTCTTCTTCTGTGATGAACAGAACTTCATAAAACCTGGAAGGCCAGCTCTGAGTTTGGAATTCTCAGAGTTCTGAGAACATGACAGTACAGGGAAAGATGGCTCCTGGCTCCCAGCTTGTGGCCTTTGGCATTCTTCCCTCCTTTTCCTCCCCCTGGTTCCTTTCCATACTTGCTCACATACATGTGGACACACAGGTGGTGTATATAAGCTCCAGCCACAGCCTCCACAAACAGCTGTCCTTTGGTCACTCTTTAGTCTAGAGTGTACCCACCAGGGGTGCCATTTTTGTCTTTAGGAGCAAAGACAGAGGGAACAGACTCACCCAGGCTCTGAAAGTAGGGTCAAAGCCATTTAAACAGGAATTCCAAGGTCCTAGATAACAGAGTCAGGTCAGAAGGGAGTGCCTCTTGGGGCAGGCCAGGTACCCTTTGGCCTGTAGTATGAGGCACAGCAGTCAAGGGCTACTGCGAAGCCTTCTGAGGCATAATCTCCTTCTTGCCTGGGTTAAAATGCAGTATTGCTTAGCCTTTTTCATCACATTTTTCTCAAGGTGAATCATCTGAAAATGCATGCAGCATTCTAGCTTCAGATGCACTGGTTTGGGTCAAGGGTCGGATAAGTGTGTTTACTTGATTTTCAGACCCCACCTGATGAATTTTTGAAGAAATGTTATTTTTGGACTTGTGAAGCATTACAATTCTATTTTCCAATGGCTATATAGGCTAATAAGCTACCGTCAGGAAAGAGAAAATAAGAAGAAATTCTTCCTTTTGGCTACAAATCCTAATTTAGAGTCTAAAGTATAATAGGACCATCTTCAAGGACAAAGTACCACGTGTTTCCAAGCATTTGTTTCAACCAGACGTTTTCCTATCCCCGGCTGTTTTCATTTACTACCACCTGCAGGCCAGGCTTGTCCTGGATCAGTTTTCATCAGGGTCACAAGGAAATAACACAGCTCAAGTTGAGTTAAAGCAAGGTGATTCCTTCACTACAGGTGTGCTGCACCTGCTTTCTTGCCTAGCTTGTTTTCACCTCAGTTCCTGATTTTGCTTGGCTTTCTGCTTATTTTTCAATCTTTCTTTTTCTTCTCACTCAGTGTCTACAGATCTTCCACTGGCTAATCATCCCCATCAACTCATGGCCACTTGGCATGTTTTGTTCTCTAGTACTTATGTCCTCCTGACTTCTGTTGGCTCCGAGCCGTGATATATTGCTGTCTTGATCCCTAAGATTTTTGTGGTTTGTGATGACCTAAAGCAGTCTCATCACCCTACCCAATTCCCTGACCTACAGCCACCCTGACATTGACTAGTAGAGTGAAAGCAAAAACAGGCCATGCCTTGAAGCAAAATCTCCTCCTCCAGTCTTAATTTTCCTATATCATAATAGCAGAGATGAGAGGATTTTATCTCTCACTTATTTCACTGCTTCTTTTCCAATAAACTTTTTCCCTACTCAATCCTATGAAACATATCTCAAACCCAAAATACTGTGGACATCAATGGTATATAAGACCGTTCTATCTCCAAATCATGAACCTGGGCATATTACCCTGCAACTATGACACTGTAGTTCCAACTATTCCCAATTTGGACTCATCAGAACCTCTGGTCTATTGACCTCTATATGCTAAGCAATCCCTCAGCCTGTTTAATTTCTTCATTTCCCTCCTTAGCCAGTTTATATGGTATAATCATTCATTTCAAAATCACTTTCGTTCACACTGGTCAAAATGGCCAGCATCGAAAAGTCTACGAATAACAAATGCTGGAGAGGGTGTGCAGAAAAGAGAACCTTCCTACACTGCTGGTGCGAATGTAAATTGATACAGCCACTAAGGAGAACAGTATGGAGGTTCCTTAAAAAACTAAAAATAGAGCTACCACATGATCCAGCAATTCCACTCCTGGGCATATATCCAGAGAAAACTCTAATTTGAAAAGATACATGCAGCCCAGTGTTCACTGCAGCACTATTTACAATAGCCAAGACATGGAAGCAACTTAAATATCCATCGATAGAGGAATGGATAAAGAAGATGTGGTACATATATACAATGGAATATTACTCAGCCAAAAAAAAGAGTGAAATAATGCCATTTGCAGCAACATGGATGGACCTAGAGATTATCATACTAAATGAAGTAAGCATGACAGAGAAAGATGAATATCATATGATATAATTTTATGTTGAATCTTAAAAAAAATGGTACAAATGAACTTATTTACAAAACAGAAATAGACTCACAGATAGAGAAAACAAACTTACGGTTACCAAAGGGGAAGGGAGGAGAAGGGATAAATTAGGAACTTGGCATTAACAGATACACATTACTGTACATAAAATAAACAACAAGGAGCTACTGTATAGCACAGGGAACTATAGTCAGTATCTTACAGTAACTTATAATGGAAAATAACCTGAAAGAATGTGAATATATGTGTGTGTGTGTGTGTGTGTGTGTGTGTGTATATATATATATATATATAAAACTGAATTACTTAGCTGTACACCTGAAACATTGTAAATCAACTATATATCAATTATAATTAATTAATTAATTAATTCTTTTAAAAAACACTCTCATTGATACCCCAAACGCCTTTATGTCCTTGTATTTTGTCACATTTAATCTGGGATCAACCCTGCTGTTGGGTTTTCTCTCTGGTAACATTTAAGCATCTAATAGTTTCTGGAGAAAAACACAACAGGGCAAACTGTTACCACTATAAATCCATAATCACTCACCTTAAGTGAGCTCTCAACACTGCCCATCAATCCTACCTGTTTCTCCTAGACAACTAGCCCTCTCACTTCTCCATTTCCCTCAAAGCTGTGATGATGCCTGATCAGCCTGCCCCTACTGTGTATGACCAACCATCTTCATTTCCTTCCATCACAGAGAAAATTGAAGCTATCAGAAAAAAATTCCCTCAGGTTTCAGTTACCAATTCCACAAATCTACCTATTGTTCTCAAGACAGTGCCCAATACATGGACATGTCCTGCCTCTCATCCAACAACCCTGCAGCCTTTATGCTTCAGCCACACTGACCTTTGAAAGGCCCTCTAACATCACGTCTGAAACTAGGGGAAGAATCATTCAAGTTATGGGATAAATTAAAATTTCCAAGCCCACTATAATACTTTAAGGGGGAGGGCTAGAAAGTGGTATACTTAACAAGAGCCTCAGGTCATTCTTTTTTTTTTTTTTAACTTTTGAATTTTATTTTATTTATTTTTTAATACAGCAGGTCCTTATTACTCATCCATTTTATACACATCAGTGTATGCATGTCAATCCCAATTGCCCAATTCATCACATCACCACTCCCACCCCCCCGCCGCTTTCCCCCCTTGGTGTCCATACATTTGTTTTCTACATCTGTGCATCAATTTCTGCCCTGCAAACCAGTTCATCTGTACCACTTTTCTAGGTTCCACATATATGCTTTCCTTTTATTTCTGATCTGATCTTTATGATTTCTTTCCTTCTGCTAAATTTGGGGGTTTGTTTGTTCTTCTTTCTGTAATTGCTTTAGGTGCAAAATTATGTTGATCATTCGAGATGTTTTCTGTTTCTTAAGGTATGATTGTATTGCTATCAACTTGCCTCTTAGAACTGCTTTTGCTGTGTCCCATAGGTTTTGGGTCGTCGTGTCTCCATTGTCATTTGTTTCTAAGTATTTTTTGATTTCCTCTTTGATTTCTTCAGTGATCACTTCGTTATTAAGTAGTGTATTGTTTAGCCTCCATGTGTTTGTATTTTTTACAGATCTTTTCCTGTAATTGATATGGTTTTCTCTGGGTATGTGCCCAGTAGTGGGAAGGCTGGGTCATATGGTAATTCTGTTTTTAGTTTTTTAAGGAACCTCCATACTGTTCTCCATAGTGGCTGTATCAATTTACATTCCCACCAACAGTGCAAGAGGGTTCCCTTTTCTCCACACCCTCTCCAGCATTTGTTGTTTGTACATTTTCTGATGATGCCCATTCTAACTGGTGTGAGGTGATACCTCATTGTAGCTTTGATTTGCATTTCTCTAATAATTAGTGATGTTGAGCAGCTTTTCATGTGCTTCTTGGCCATCTGTATGTCTTTTTTTTTTTGCGGTACACGGGCCTCTCACTGCTGTGGCCTCTCCCGTTGGGGAGCGCAGGCTCCAGACGCGCAGGCTCAGCGGCCATGGTTCACGGGCTAAGCTGCTCTGCGGCATGTGGGATCTTCCTGGACCGGGGCACGAACCTGTGTCCCCTGCACCAGCAGGCGGACTCTCAACCACTGTGCCACCAGGGAAGCCCTGTATGTCTTCTTTGGAGAAATGTCTATTTAGGTCTTCTTTTTTTTTTTTTTAAACATCATTATTGGAGTATAATTGCTTTACAAGGGTGTGTTAGTTTCTGCTTTACAACAAAGTGAATCAGTTATACATATACATATGTTCCCATATCTCTTCCCTCTTG
>NC_041222.1:36674793-36675761 GCF_002837175.3 Physeter macrocephalus
TCTCTAATGATTAATGATGTTGAGCATTCTTTCATGTGTTTGTTGGCAATCTGTATACCTTCTTTGGAGAAATGTCTATTTAGGTCTTCTGCCCATTTTTGGATTGGGTTGTTTCTTCTTTTAATATTGAGCTGCATGAGCTGTTTATATATTTTGGAGCTTTATCCTTTGTCTGTTGATTCGTTGGCAAATATTTTCTACCATTCTGAGAGTTGTCTTTTCGTCTTGTTTATGGTTTCCTTTGCTGTGCAGAACCTTTGAAGTTTCATTAGGTCCCATTGGTTTATTTTTGTTTTTATTTCCATTACTCTAGGAGGTGGATCATAGAAGATCTTGCTGTGATTTATGTCAAAGAGTGTTCTTCCTATGTTTTCCTCTAAGAGTTTTAGAGTGTCCAGTCTTACACTTAGGTCTGTAATCCATTTTGAGTTTATTTTTGTGTATGGTGTTAGGGAGTGTTCTAATTTCATTCTTTTACATGTAGCTGTCCAGTTTTCCCAGCACCACTTACTGAAGAGACTGTCTTTTCTCCATTGTATATCCTTGCTTACTTCGTCATAGATTAGTTAACCATAGGTGCGTGGCTTTATCTCTGGGCTTTCTATCTTCTTCCATTACCTATGTTTCTGTTTTTGTGCCAGTACCATACTGTCTTGAATACTGTAGCTTTGTGGTATAGTCTGAAATCAGGGAGCCTGATTCCTCCAGCTCCATTTTTCAATCTCAAGATTGCTTTGGCTATTCGGGGTCTTTTGTGTCTCCATACAAATTTTAAGATTTTTTTGTTCCAGTTCTGTAAAAAATGCCATTAGTAATTTGATAGGGATTGCATTGAATATGTAGATTGCTTTGGGTAGTTTAGTCATTTTCACAATATTGATTCTTCCAATCCAAGAACATGGTATATCTCTCCATCTGTTGGCATCATCTTTAATTTCTTTCATCAGTGTCTTATAGTTTTCTGCATA
>NC_041222.1:36676115-36676982 GCF_002837175.3 Physeter macrocephalus
TTTCTTTTTCTTCTCTGACTGCTGTGGCTAGGACTTCCAAAACTATGTTGAATAATAGTGGTGAGAGTGGACATCCTTGTCTTGTTCCTGATCTTAGAGGAAATGCTTTCAGTTTTTCACCATTGAGAATGTTGTTTGCTGTGGGTTTGTCGTGTATGGCCTTTATTATGTTGAGGTAGGTTCCCTCTATGCCCACTTTCTGGAGAGTTTTTATCAAAAATGGGGGTGTTGAATTTTGTCAAAAGCTTTTTCTGCATCTATTGAGAGGATCATATGGTTTTTATTCTTCAGTTTGTTAATATGGTGTATCACATTGATTGATTTACATATAATGAAGAATTCTTGCATCCCTGGGATAAATCCCACTTGATCATGGTGTATGATCCTTTTAATGTGTTGTTGGATTCTGTTTGCTAGTATTTTTTAGAGGATTGTGCATCTATATTCATCAGTGATATTGGTCTGTAATTTTCTTTTTTGTGTAGTATCTTTGTATGGTTTTGGTATCAGGGTGATGGTGGCCTCATAGAATGAGTTTGGGAGTGTTCCTTCCTCTGCAATTTTTTGGAAGAGTTTGAGAAGGATGGGTGTTAGCTCTTCTCTAAATGTTTGATAGAATTTACCTGTGAAGCCATCTGGTCCTGGACTTTTGTTTGTTGGAAAATTTTTAATCACAGGTTCAATTTAATTACTTGTGATTGGTCTGTTCATATTTCCTATTTCTTCCTTGTTCAGTCTTAGAAGGTTATACCTTTCAAGAATTTGTCCATTTCTTCCAGATTGTCCATTTTATTGGCATAGACTTGCTTGTAGTAGCCTCTTAGGATGCTTTGTATTTCTGTGGTGTCTGTTGTAACTTCTCCTTTT
>NC_041222.1:36677293-36678022 GCF_002837175.3 Physeter macrocephalus
TAGGTATTTTTTGATTTCCTCTTTGATTTCTTCAGTGATCTCTTGGTTATTTAGTAATGTATTGTTTAGCCTTCATGTGTTTGTGTTTTTTAGGTTTTTTTCCCCTGTAATTCATTTCTAATCTCATAGCGTTGTGGTCAGAAAAGATACTTGATATGATTTCAATTTTCTTAAATTTCCTGTGGCTTGATTTGTGACCCCAGATGTGATCTATCCTGGAGAATGCTGCGTGCACACTTGAGAAGAAAGTGTAATCTGCTGTTTCTGGATGAATGTCCTATAAATATCAATTAAATCTATCTAGTCTATTGTGTCATTTAAAACTTCTGTTTCATAATTTATTTTCATTTTGGATGATCTGTCCATTGGTGTAAGTGAGGCATTAAAGTCCCCCACTATTATTGTGTTACTGTCGATTTCCTCTTTTAGAGCTGTTAGCAGTGGCATTATGTATTGAGGTGCTCCTATTCTGGGTGCATATATAAGCTTGTGTTTCCTTATTTATTTTCATTTTGGATGATCTGTCCATTGGTGTAAGTGAGGCATTAAAGTCCCCCACTATTATTGTGTTACTGTCGATTTCCTCTTTTAGAGCTGTTAGCAGTGGCATTATGTATTGAGGTGCTCCTATTCTGGGTGCATATATATTTATAATTGTTATATCTTCTTCTTGGATTGATCCCTTGATCATTATGTAGTGTCCTTCCTTGTCTCTTGTCACATTCTTTA
>NC_041222.1:36678089-36678403 GCF_002837175.3 Physeter macrocephalus
GTAGACAGCATATATATGGGTCTTGTTTTTGTATCCATTCAGCAAGCCTGTGTCTTTTGGTTGGAGCATTTAATCCAGTCACGTTTAAGGTAATTATTGATATTTATGTTCCTATGACCTTTCTCTTAATTGTTTTGGGTTTTTTTTTTTTTTTTTTTTTTTTTGCGGTACGCGGCCCCTCACCGCTGTGGCCTCTCCTGCCGTGGAGCACAGGCTCCGGACGCACAGGCTCAGCGGCCACGGCTCATGGGCCCAGCCGCTCTGCAGCATGTGGGATCTTCCCGGACCGGGGCACGAACCCGTGTCCCCTGCAT
>NC_041222.1:36678701-36691085 GCF_002837175.3 Physeter macrocephalus
TTCTAGTGTAGTTTTCATTTCAGTTATTGTACTGTTCATCTCTGTTTGTTTGCTCTTTAATTCTTCTAGGTCTTTGTTAAACATTTTTTGCATCTTCTCAATCTTTGCGTCCATTCTTTTTCCGAGGTCCTGGATCACCCTCACTATCATTATTCTGAATTCTTTTTCTGGAAGGTTGCATATCTCCACTTCATTTAGTTGTTTTTCTGGGGTTTTATCTTGTTCCTTCATCTGGTACATAGCCCTCTGCCTTTTCATCTTGTCTGTCTTTCTGTGAATGTGGTTTTTGTTCCACAGGCTGCAGGATTGTAGTTCTTCTTGCTTCTGCTATCTGCCCTCTGGCTGATGAAGCTATCTAAGAGGCTTGTGCAAGTTTCCTGATGGGAGGGACTGGTGTGTAGAGCTGACTGTTGCTCTGGTAGGCAGAGCTCAGTAAAACTTTAATCTGCTTGACTGCTGATAGGTGGGGCTGCGTTTCCTTCCTGTTGGTTGTTTGGCCTGAGGCAACCCAACACTGGAGCCTACTTGGCCTCTTTTGTGGGGCTAATGGCAGACTCTGGGAGGGCTCACGCCAAGGAGTACTTCCCAGAGCTTCTGCTGCCAGTGTTCTTGTCCCCACGGTGAGCCACAGCCACCCCCCGCCTCTGCAGGAGACCCTCCAACACTAGCAGGTAGGTCTGGTTCAGTCTCCCCTGGGGTCACTGCTCCTTCCAATGGGTCCCGATGTGCACACTACTTTGTGTGTGTCCTCCAAGACTGGAGTCTCTGTTTCCCCCAGTCCTGTTGAAGTCCTGCAGTCAAATCCCACTAGCCTTCAAAGTCTGATTCTCTAGGAATTCCTCCTCCCGTTGCCGGACCCCCAAGTTGGGAAGCCTGACGTGGGGCTCAGAACCTTCACTCCAGTGGGTGGACTTCTGTGGTATAAGTGTTCTCCAGTCTGTGAGTCACCCACCCAGCAGTTATGGGATTTGATTTTATTGTGATTGTGCCCCTCTTACCCTCTCATTGTGGCTTCTTTGTCTTTGGATGTGGGGTATCTTTTTTGGGGTGTTCCAGTGTCTTCCTATTGATGACTGTCCAGCAGCTAGCTGTGATTCTGGTGTTCTTGCAAGAGGAGGGAGAGCATGTCCTTCTACTCCACCATCTTAGTTCCTAATCCCCAGGTCATTCTTACTAGCAGGAAAGTTTGGGAAAAAACATGCCACAATCCCTCCTTCCAGAGGACTTTCCAAATGCTCTTCATTCTCCTTGGAAGTCTCCTCCTCCCTTACTCTTCCCACCACACCAGATTTACTCATCTCTCAACTTTCTACTTGGGCATGACATCAGCAGGAAAGCCTTTCTTCACAACCCCACCCTACCACCACCATGTTCAGGAAGTTTCCTTTGCCCTATGCTCTAACAGGACCACATTCCTTCCCTTCAACATACTCATCGCAGTTTAACATCATGCACTCATTGTGTGATTAGTTGGTCATTGTCCCTTCTCTCTCTCTACCAGATTGTGATATTAGGTGCCACGTCTGTTGTCACTTATCATTGTTCCTACAATGTTTAGGCAGTCACTTGGTATCCATGACAATTCCTCAATAATAATTAATACCTGAATGAATGAGGAATGAATTAATGAATGAATTGGCTCTTAAAATTGACAGGAGATGTTGGAGATTAACAAATTATAAACTTGACAGAGTTATTTAGCCTCTACCTGGATATTTTTAGTGCTGGGCAATCTATTCCACTGCTGGATAGTGTTAGAAAATTCATTTTTCTATTAAATTCAAAACTGCCCCCTTGTACCTTCCTACCAATGCTTACAGTTCAGCCTTGTTGGAAACACAATCAGCCTGTTTCTCCTTAATGATATTCCCTTCTAATATTTGAATACGTTAAGCATGTGTCCCCTCTCTTTTCTTCTCCAACGTGAGTAAACACATTTGCTTGATTTGAGATAGTTCTCAGACTTAACTATCCCCTCCTCAGTTTGAGCACACTCTAATGAACACAGAAACAAGACAGAAACGACAGAGCCATGAAACTCTCACGTCTTCAGCACAGTAGCTTTAAATCATTACTTTGAGAACATGAGATTGTTTTCTTCCTTCTACCAGTTACAGTTTAAATTACAAAGTCATTGAACAACCAAACAGCAATATCTCCATGAAGGATTGTACCTACAAGGCAATGAATCCACAGGGCACACGGGATTTATTACAAGTGCTTTTATTGGAGCAATTTGTTGACAAATGCCCAAGAAGGAGTATAGAGTGATCAGTAATAATAAAACCTTATGGAGATCATTTCCCCAAATGCCGTCTGGGAGAGAAACTGAGCCAGATTCCTTAACCAAAGGTAGGTTTTCTGTACATTTCCACTGGTAGCTTTTGTTTTTTGTTTTTTTTTTTTGCGGTATGCGGGCCTCTCACTGTTGTGGCCTCTCCCGTTGCGGAGCACAGGCTCCGGACGCGCAGGCTCGCATGTGGGATCCTCCCGGACCGGGGCACGAACCCGTATGCCCTGCATCGGCAGGCGGACTCTCAACCACTGCGCCACCAGGGAAGCCCTCCACTGCTAGTTTTTATATGTCATCTCTGGAGAAATTTCAGATGTTTCAAATCTAAACCCATATCAAAGCTGTTATTTATAAAAATAGCGAAAGGGTTCTATTTATCTCTATTCACTAATCTTAGCCAGCAGCTGAAAAGAATTGGAGTTTAAATCCTATTACTCTCTCATAGCCCCTATCCCCCAGGCTACAATGTCAAACTGATACAATTACTTCTGGAATGAGTGAGGAGGCTATCACACTGACCAACTGTTTCCACTGCTCAGGAGAAAGAGACAGGAGAATTACATGTCCTTCTAATAGCTGGAAACCTTTCCAAGGGTCACTTTTACAGGTTGCCCCAAAAACCAGACGCAGAAGGACCATGTCACTGTTTGGCTTTGGGCCCAGGAGGTCAAGTGTCACTTAAGACAGTATTAAGAGCTACTTAAGAGTGTGTTTTAAGACAGTGATGCTACTAACTTACGGTGAAATATGGCAGTAAATGACAGCCTGCAATTTGGACATAATCAAATTGCTCATGGGGTCAGGACAATGCAGGATAATACTGACCCAGTATTTTTAAGCTGAGAAAATTAAGGACAGAGCTGAGGCACTGGCTATAGGAATAAAGGAAAGGATTTATAATAAAAAGAATCCACAATCAGAATTGAAAAATATTGGAATTGGAAATACTTGATATCTATCTGTCTGTCTGTCTATCTATCTATCTATCTAATCTATCTTGCTTTTTATTTAGAAAATTTTAAACATTTACATAATTAAAAAGTCAAAACTAAATACAAAGTTATTTTCAAAGAGTTCCCACTTTTATCCCATTTCCATCCCTGTATGCCTACTCACCTCCCATAATCATTTTCATTTGTTTCTGTTTATCCTTCTGGTGTAATCGCTTACCAAAATATTATACATATATATATACATATAAAATTTATATTTCACTTATCAATATATCCTGGAAATCACTATCACTTCATTATTTTTCACAACTGTACAACTGCATGGTACTACGTTGTGTGAAACTACCATAGTTTATTCAATTAGTCTCTTAAGAATGAACATTTATGTTGTTTCCAATATTTTGTTTATACAAATAATACCACAGTGATGAAACTTCTGCATGTGTTTTCATTTTTGTTTTTCATGTTTGCGGAGTGTATCTTCTGGGTAAAATTCCCAGCAGAGAAGTGCTTTGTAAAAAGGCAAAAAAAAAAAATGGTACAGATGATCTTATTTGCAAAGCAGAAATAGAGACACAGACGTAGAGAACAAACATATGGAAACCAAGGGGGAAGGCGGGGGGGGGGGATGATTGGGAGATTGGGATTGACTTATATACACTATTGATACTATGCATAAAATAGATAACTAATGAGAACCTACTGTATAGCACAGGGAACTCTACTCAATGCTCTGCGGTGACCTAAATGGGAAGGAAATCCAAAAAAGAGAGGATATATGTATACGTATAGCTCATTCACTTTGCTGTACAGTAGAAACTAACACAACATTGTAAAGCAACTATACTCCAATAAAAGTTAAAAAATAAATAAATAAAAAGGCAAATGCATGAGAAGTTGTGTTAGGTATTGCCAAATTTTTCTCCATGAGGTTGTACCACTTTGTACTCGAGAGAGGAAATGGTTTTGAGTGGCAGAGTGTGGGAAGGAGGCAAGGGAAGAGAACTCTTTTCTAATGTTCCTACAAACCTCTTTGCCCTGTCCAGGCTTGCCCTGTGATTAAACCTCTATTGTCAAAAACGTTTTCCGCTAAATTTGCCGTTTTACATTAGTAAGCCACTGATAACTAGACCTGAAAAACTGGTGACTCCACCACTGTTCTACACTCCCAGGACTCTTCTCTCCAACTGCAGCCTCTTCCCAGGCTAGGCCAACACAGAGACGAGGAAAAGCTCCTTAGAGCCATCGCCATCATGAATACCTATCTTTACTGGCCAGTCACTACATGCCACACCCTGTGCTAAGCCCTCTGTTTGTGCTCCAGACTCTAACCTTCCTCAACTTCTCAAGGACCTTCCTTTCTCTCAGTTCCCTCTTTTATGTTTTATAATAGCAACTTCTGCACCTCGACTCTGCCACCCACACTCCTACTCCACTGGCTATTTACTATCAGCATATCAATTCTATACAACACCTCCATCTTTAAAAAGAAAATAAAACCTCCTGGAGTCTTATCTGTCTCAAGTTGCTACCTATTTTTTGCTCTCTTCTAGGCCCAATTTTTCAGAAGTGTTATCTCCACTCCCTTATCCCCTATAGCACAACTTAATCCACCGCAGAATGGATTCCTCCTCCAATATGTCACTCAATCTTCTCTTTTTAAACTGACCAGCAAACATCACGTTGCCTGTTCCTGTGGATGTTTTTCTCTCATCTCCATTATTCTTTGGCAATTTTCAACACTTCTGAGCCCCCTCATTCTTGAACTGTTCTTCTTTGGTAGCTTCTAACAGCACAATGTCTTTATACCCTCTTCCCTCTTTGACTGTTTTTGATAGTTTTTCCTATGGGACCTGTTCTTATGATTTCCAAATAGGCGAGTTCCTTAGAGCTCAGAACTAAACCATTTTTGTCTCTCCGCTCTCTAGTGATCTCATCTATTCTTGTGGCCTTTCCTCATGATGCCCATATTTACTTTTCTCCATCCCAGTCCTCTTCTACGAGCTTTAGACTCACATATCTTATTGATGACTTGACAGCTCTACTCTGTCTCTTTAGCATCATCTCAATACAGCATGTCCAAAATGGAACTCCTGATTCTCCTCCCTAAACCTATGTCCCCAACACTAGGGGACAGCCTTAATTTTGCCATTTTCTTAAATTCCCACATGAAATTCATGAGCAAATCTGATTGTTCTGCCTTAAATTGTTTCTGCAGTAGGTTGCATCTCCCCACTTCCCCTGCCTCTCCTGGAGGTCATCTGCCATGATCTCTTGCCTGAACTACTGCAACATGCCTCCTTCACTGCTGCCCCTCAGTCCATGCTCCACCAAACAGCCAGAAAGATGTTAAATATAAATTAGGTCAAGTGACTGTTCATATCTTGCCACTACTATCACAAAGTCATATGACTATCATTACTATCAGTAGCTTATAATTGAACTCAGAATAAGCAAACTCTTAAGGCCTTTGCATGTCTGGCCTTTGAATATTTCTCCAATGGTCATCTCAGCCTACTACTACTAGCTACATTGATCTTCTTTTTGTTACTCAGATGCACTTAGGTTCTTCTATTCCACTCTACAAAGTTTCTTTTTATCCTTTAAGATTCAGCATAAATGTCACTTTTATAAAGAAGCCTTCTCTGACCTCCTTATAAAGGACATAGCTCCTGCCTTGTCCTCTCATTTTCATGTTTGTTTCCATCATAGTACCTATTGCTGTTTGCTGAGGCTTTTTGGCCACCTGCCTCCACTCTACGAATATTTTCTGATGTATCCCCAGCACCTACCACATTGCCTGATAAATGGTAGGCACTCAATAATACTTTTTGAATTAATTAATTAATTAATTAATGGATGAATGTAAACTCTACAAGAGCAGGGACCATTTCCGCCACATCCACACCAGTGTCCTCACTGCCTTGCACAAAAGAGAAACTCAATAAATATGTGCTGAATTAATTATTTAACCCCATCTGAGAGCCAAGCAAACTGAGATTTACAGAGTTTAAGCAACCTCTCCCTGATCACACAGGGAGTAAAGAGACAAAGCCAGGACTTAAACTCGAATGTTTGACAACTCAATCCTTGAAATATTAGCGCTGGAAGGGACTGTGGAGATTATCTTGTCTAACAGCTTGATTTTACAAATGAAGAAAATGAAGTTCAGGATGGTTTACAAGAAAATGAATAACCCTACATTTCTGTGGGTTTCACTTTATTTTAACTGCTGGTGAAAAGTGACTTACATTGCAGGAAGACAAACCATTCCTATTTACACTCAAAATGTCAAATCCCATTTGCACTCAGAATACCATCACCTTGCAAAAGCTCTATCAACTTAACCTGCACAGAAAATAAAAGCTAAAAGCAGAATATGAGGAGACCTGGAATATTAAATCCACTCTATTTTCTCTGCAGCCTTGATCAAACACCCTGATTTGCCGCAACCATTCCAAGATGGAAGTGTTTTGAATACTAAAATAGCTTAGCACCAAATGTGTCATAATTATCTGAAACTATATTTAGAATGACGAAGTTTGCCATGAAATCTAAAATATGCGTCAAATGTCAGTCTTATTTTTAATTATTATGCCAATCCACCTTTGCAATAATCAAATTTTACAGTCTCCCAGTGTTGGATAACTTGGATGCTATTTGTGTATGTCTTTTTAATCTCACAATTATGATAATGTAGTTCTCCCACAGATCCTTCCTTCTCCTACAGATTGTCAAAGGAAATGTGATTTTATCCCAGTGGTATATTTTGTCTAGAAAACCAATGACTTGAAATGAAGTGTCTTGTCATACTGGTCACAAGTTAACAAAATCATTTTAACAGCACCACATTTACCATTTTTATGATCTGAAATTTGTTGTAAGAGGGCAATATGTTATAGTGCTTTAGTCCACCTCTTTCTTTATATTGGAATTCTAGGGTAATAGAAATGGAAGCCCCAGATTTTAAAGAAATATGCATTTTATTTTTTAAAGTGGATAATGAGTTTTAAAACATTGGCCAAATATAAAATGCTTCACTCATTTCATACTCCTTTTTAGGTACCTTCTGTGTTTTCCACTGAATTTTTAATATTTAATATTTGATAGAAAAAAATGTTAAACAGTCATGTGGAGCCCCATAACAATCCTGTTACCTTCTCAAATTGCACTGTATGAAAAGAAAGCTTATCTGCTGATATTGACTTTCCTACCTTCACAGACTCATTTGGTGAGAGAGACAACAACTTGCTGGGGGTTTCACACATATTACGTGTGAACTGAACTGGTGTCTTGAGACTTTTCTGACATTGCAAATAGTAAGATATCAGTTGTAGACTAAGTAAGGTTGCCACGAGAAACAAGAAAAGTACACAACTGAGAGTGTTTAGAAACTTTTTTTAGCAACTTGACATAGTAATTTTGTTTGTTTCACCTATAAAAACTTAGGCGTGTATTTCTGTTTACTAATAATTTACTTTTATTGTACCTTAAAAAGGTATTCCTCAACAGGTTGTAAATTCAAAAACTGCTACTTCCCCAGTGATGGTTTGAAAATCACTGTCATAGACAAATGTCTTAGTTTACTTGTTACCAAGAACCATGTCACTAGGAATAGAGACTACAAACAAACCCAAAAAACCTTTAGGGCGTGTGAGAAGCCATTGTATGTTGTTAGGTCAATGATACTCACTTGGTTCTTGCTCAGCTGACCTGAAATAAAACAGGCAACCTTCGGACTCCGGTCTCCTGTAGCATCATGGTGTTGCCAAGAACAGAAACTCCAAGCGGTCATTTGGTAACAATCCTCAAGATTATAAGGCTGAAAGGCATTGTTCTGTCCTCAGGTCATAATGTAGACTTCAGATCTCTCATCTGATGTGGCTGAAAATCTGTTCACCCTTTATTACCTTTAAGAAGACAATAACACAGTCTGTATTAGAAGAGTGTAGTAGGCTTTTAAATACTTTTAAAAGCACCTGTTGGGGTGTTTGCTTATAAATTTATCAGTAAATATCCAATGCATACCTCATATGTGCCAAATAAGACACTAGGTGCAAAAACCTTGCCCTCCTGGACCCTGCTGTCTAATAGAGAAATCAAATAGTAAGCAAGCAATTACATAAATAAATTTAAGATTAAAACTGTGATAAATGATATGCAAATTTTAGGGAAATTATACTATGAAATTTATAGCAGATGGAATCTGACCTTTAAAGGATTGGGAAAGACTTGCCCAGAGGATATGTTCTTTAGCTGGGACCTGAGGAAGACTAGGAAAGCAGTGAAGAGTGACAGGGGGAGCTGTCCAGGCAGAGGAAAACTAGGTCACTTCTTGCTTCCGTGGAGCCTGTTTTATTGTGTGTGTATTCACTTCTTAATGGAAAACACTGGACCCACATAATTATACACTTGACCCCTGAACAACACAGGTTTGAACTGCACGGGGCCACTTATACGTGGATTTTTTTCAATAGTAAATACTATCGCACTACACAATCTAAGGTTGGTTGAATCCACAGATACAGAAGAACCACCAATAGAAAGGGCCAATGATGATAAGTTAAACGTGGACTCTTTCGACTGAGTGGAGGGTGGATGCCCCTAACTCCATATTGTTCAAGGATCAACTCTACTTTAAACATTAAAATCTTGCTCTTAGCTTCCACATATCCCCTGAACTCTTTTTTTGATATTTCCCCCATCAACGTCCATCCAGCCCTAAAATGCTACTTAGAGTAGTGCTATACCAGCAAGCATGGGCAGGACTAGGGTTTTCCTTTCATCTATACAGCTTCTAAAACCTGTGCTTCCACAAACTCTCTTTGCTCCAGCTTTCAGTCGCTGCCTCTCAAATCCCTGCCCCCAGTAAGATTCATAATGTGCAATGAACTTCAGCCTGACAGTTCCCATATCTCAAGCTCTTGCTCCATTTGGCCCGGGTGGGATCATTTCTAGTTACAGAGGTGGACCATATGACCCAGGCTAGGCAATTTGAACAGTGCACTTTCCTGATGCATTGTGACAGGCTTATGAGAACCAACAAAGAAGATGAACGTTTCCAATATAGTAGAAAAAAGTATGAGAGATGGAGAGAAACAATTTTTGATTATGTTGCTTCAATCTCCTGCACTGACTTTCCTTTTTCTTGAAATATATTTGACATACAATGTTGTAAAAATTTAAGATATACAACATGTTGATACATTTATATATTGTAGTACGATTGCCATCGTAGTGATAATTACCACCTCCATCACATCACATAATTATCATTTCTTTTTAGTGGTTGGAATAATTATGATCTAGTATCTTGGAAAGTTTGATGATTATAATATAATATTGTGGTCTATATTTACTATACTGCACATTAGATCTCTAGGACTTATTTATTACTAGTTGCAATTTGTACCCTTAAACAATACCTCTCCTATCCCCCCTCCCATCCCCTGGTAACCACCATTTTACTCTCTGTTTTTACAACTTTGGCTTTTTCAGATTCCACATATAAGTGATATTATATAGTACTTGTCATTCTTTGTCTGACTTATCTCACTTAGCCTAATGTCCTCAAAGTCCATCCATGTTGCAAATGGCAGGATGTCCTTTAATACAGACTTTCTCGAAGCCAGATGTGTCCCTGGAATTTTTCATTAAATGAGACAATGACTCTCCTCACCTTTTTTTTTCTTACTGAGTTTTTGGGTTAGGTTTTCTTTCATTTGCAAATCAGAGTCCTAACTTTCATGTATCTATAGCCTATGTCAGTCTTCTGATTCAGGTATTAGCAGCAGGTGTGTGAAAAGCAATGACCAAAGTCCTGAAGTGTCCAACAGAAGGCAAGGTTATCACACTTCAGGAACAGTGAGGTGTCAATTCACTCCAGCCAAAGGCTACCAGGTACACATCCGTGGATGAACAAGTTGGGGGTTTATTAGCAAAGGAGAACACCCACCACAAGGAACTGTGGGTATCTCAATAAGAGAGTGTTAGAAAGGACTTATGGTATTTTGAGGCAGGGTCTAAGGAAGTAGGGGCTCTCTCTGGATTGAAGGCTGTCTGAAAGAGGCAACGATTCTATAATAGGTTATCTCAATAAATTGTACCTATAAATAAGGCAGACTAGAGTGAGCTGTAATTGGTAAAGAAGTAGCAGTCCTTCATATTAGCCAAGAAAGGGGATGTTTGGTACTTTGTGGATTACACGGTGATTTTATTTTTCTCTGTGCTCAACAAAATTATGAAGTGGGCTCGAGTTTTCTCATTGTATCACGGGCTGAGAGTCCTCTTGCCTGATGGTCATGTTCTGTGAGACTGTTTATGTCCAAGAGGAGAATATCATGTCTAGCTGTGAGCACCAGGCCAGCTTCTAACAACACTGAGGACTGGCTGTGAGCATCAGACCAGTTCCTGGATGTCAGGTCTGCTGTTTTTCTCTTTCTTGTAAGGTAAGAGATGCAGAATCACAGTGTAAGGGGTCTAGACCCCTTTTAGGTTGAACTTGGCACTTCTGTTCCCAGCAGCCACTCTTTGCACAGGCAGAATAGGAAGCTTTCCTCCTCATTTTGTTTGGAGAGGGCTAAGAAGGCTTTGGTAAAACACCTTAATTTTTCTGCAGCTGAATAATAATGACAGAATTCCCATTAACAAGGATCAAACTTTCTCACTGCCTAATGAAAGCAATGTCATAAAATTCAAACTCCCCCAGTAAAGGCAACACATTATTTAACTCTGACATCTCCCAATAAAGAAATGGTGACCCACAAGACAGACAGTATTTTGATGATTACTCCAAAAGGAAGTATGAAGGAATCTCATTCCTTGACTCAGCATAGCATGCATGGAGGAATCCTAAGTTCTTCTTTCCCACACAGGGGGTGACCTCATTCCCCTTGATGATTCCCCATTCTTCTCTCCCACCTACCACACAAGGGACCACCAGGAGGTTAAAGACAGAGAGAAAGGGCAATTTTAAGCCCAGAGTAGCTCACCTAGGAACCAGGAGGCCAAGCTTCCACCTCAAGGAAATGTAGCTCCGTGCTTCGTTACCTGCACTGCAGAGCTGTCAGGAATTGCAACAGGTTTGCCAAACCCAGTCTTTCTCCCACAAAGTTTAGGGGCCTGTACAGCTACTCCTGTATATATTGCAAACATATCTCTTTAACTTCCACTAAGCACTTTGACTTCTTTCCTTCCTGCTGTAGAACACATCATAATGCCATAGTAATTTCCCTTCTGAATAGTCCTTTGCCCTCAATAATGACATCAGGCCAGAACACATGGGTAAGTATTGGAATAATTTGATTTCTACCAGAAGGTTCTATCCCTCTCCTGTCACCTCTCATTTTCCTTCTGCTCCTGAAACAGGTATCAGCTCTTCTTAGCCATATTTCTTCCCACTTACCCTATGAAGAAAGGACTGGGGTTGGAAGACCCAAGTGTGATTTATTTTCTTTCTTTTATTGCCAGAAATATCTATTCATACTGTATGACCCATTTCATCCTCTTTAATCTTTCTTTCGAATTAGTCTCCACAAACTGGAAAGTAAAGGATTCACTCATTCATTTATTCATTCAATAAGAAATATTTATTGCTAGGCACTCAGTGAATGAGACTGATATCAGATAGTTTCTTGATAAATAAAGGGAGCAGAAAGGAGTCTGTGAGCCCTGGACATAACAGGTGGTGGGTAGGAGGTCCTCATGAAGGGAGACAAGGGGCAAAGAAAGGAGAGCATTGTCTTTCATTACTTTCACAATCATGCCCCTTTGGTATGCTCAGTCCCAGCACTTCCAGTCGCGTCACTGTGAGCCAATGAATGCAGAACTTTTAGGGAAGAGACTTAACTTATGATCCTTAGGATATGAAGACTCTGGTTCCAGCCAGTACCGAAGTGACCTGGAGAATTTCAACATTCTCATTTGAGAACATGGGACAGTTAATGTGCTACTGTGGAAATCAAAACTAAACACTAAAAAATGTAGCTCTGGGCCTCCCTGGTGGCGCAGTGGTTGAGAGTCCGCCTGCTGATGCAGGGGACGCGGGTTCGTGCCCCGGTCCGGGAAGATCCCACATACCGCGGAGTGGCTGGGCCCGTGAGCCATGGCCGCTGAGCCTGCGCGTCCGGAGCCTGTGCT
>NC_041222.1:36691095-36696428 GCF_002837175.3 Physeter macrocephalus
GGAGGGCCCATAACAGTGAGAGGCCTGCGTACCGCAAAAAAAAAAAAAAAAAAAAAAAAATGTAGCTCTGAAATAGTGTAGTCCAAGAAACTCTGAGGTTTGGACTGAGATATGTTTGTTGTAGGATAAGAATAGGTATGTTAATCTCATGTAATTTTATCCTTTGGGTTTCTCTGGCATTTTTAAGTGAAGTGATCTTATTTTCAATAACCTTAATAAAATTTGAGTTTGAGAGAAGCATAAAAAAATCCATATTTCATCCCAGGTCAATGTTCTGCTCTATTTTAATTTTTAAGGCAGTGTGAAGAAAAGAGGTTCAAAAAATAAAACAAAGAACGTCTCTGCTAATGGTGAAAACTGATGTGCAGTGGGGTATGTATTTTGAAGCACATGAACTTCCAACATAAATGAGATTTTTGTAGCTTGCCCCTAGGTGGTAAAAAGGTTACTGTAAAAATTGTTTAAGTTGTCCTCAAAATTATAATATATTTAGAAAGAAAAAATGAAACTTGTACTATAAACTTTTGGGGGCTCAGTTGTTGGTATGTGATCATATGCGTGGTTTTTTTCAGTTTTATATTCTTTATTTTTACAGAAAATTATAGCATTGTAGGTATCTGAGAGGGAGAAACCACAGAGAGCTACAGTAAGAAATACCCAGCTATGTAAATCAGTTTCAATCTGCCTTTTGCCTATATCTGCCACATTTTAGTCTGCCCATGTTTCTGCTATTCATCTACTGTTGGAGAAAACTCCCACTGGTATCGTACACAATGTCCACAGGTATTATAAATATCCTTTCATTTTTCTCCACTGAGGGATAAAGCACGGGGTCAATTCAAAGTCAATCTTAAATTTTTAAGGCAGGCAAGTATATCATTTGCATACAGATCAGCAAGCTGTCCTTTACTTAGGGAAAGATTTACAGATACTTTAAAATCAGGCCTAATCTATAAAACAAACAAGCACAAAGCTAAAACTAAGCGGAGAGAAAGAAACAGAGAGAGAGGACAGATCAAATTGTAATCGCTTTGCATGTCTGTCACAGAAGAAAATTCTTTCTGTAAATTGCTTTTGGTTAAGAATCCAAAAGTCCCAAGTGAGCTAAATTGGGGACCATGATATGGGCGTGCTCAGGAGTGACTCTGAGCTGCTTGGCATCATTTCATTGTAATTTAAGTTACCACCATAAAACGTAGGTTTCAGGAACTGATTGGTTCGGAGGTTTTGTTGTTGTTGCTTACACAAAATGTTTTCAGTTATCTTTGGCTGGATCATTGCACATTTGCAGTTTGCTTCGGTCAAACAGAGCTTATCTGTAAATGTCATCCTCTGAAAGTCATTCTTCTGTTCACCCTGAGGAAAACCTGCGGTATCCTAGGAGAAGCCAGAGCAGATGACCAGGACACTGGCGCATGCCCTGCTCCCAGTACTCAGTCATGGAGATCACTCTCTCAGAGCCCCTAAGGGGGCTGCCTGCTTGGCCAGAAATCAGAATGAAAGAGCAGGGGAGAAAGAGCTACAAAAACAAACCACACTTAGTCAAAGTGAGTCAGTGGCTGAGTGAACACACTTTTGGTGCCGCCAGACCCTGGAGACACCAGAACTGGCTGTTACTCTCCCCAGGACTTTCTCTACCTACATCCTCACCCCTCCATCCACCAATGGCCATGCTGAGGTTGAGTCTTTTACTCTTCTCAGGACATTTCATGGCCTCTCACACTAGTCCTGATTTAAACCCATTTGGCAAAAAGAATCAGCTATTCACAATTTCTAAGGCCTCGGCCTAAAGGGTAAACTCCTAGAAGCAAACGATTAGTCTTTTAACAACTACCAAACAATACTTTTAAAAAAATTGTCATTATAAATTACAAAAAATATACAATTATTACAATCACAAAAAAAACCTCCCATAATTACATAATTACAAAAAACAACAACAACAAAAAAGGAAAAGAGCCCTGACAGTTTGGTTTCATACTGGTAGGCATGAAGGAGTCTTCCTAACATCCTCCAAACATTATCTGGGGCATTGTTTCCTAAACATGCTCTGGAAGTGCTGTTTTCCTTGAGCTGTTAATAGGTATTTCACACACACACACACACACACACACACACACACACACACACACAGGCACAAAGTATAAAACTCTAGGGCAAAGAGAATTTCCATGAGGTGTCAATATGTTTATGTGAACTTTGGATCTCTAAAATACAAATGGTATATATAATACATCATTTTCCAAACCTATTTGTCCACAGAAATCTTTTCTGAAGCATGTGCCTATGTATAACCCTTTTCTCTTTGGCCACATCAACTCAACCATGAGATAATCAGATACAAGTACGTTTTCAGCATCACGGCTTTAATTTTTCAAGACACTTCCTTGAACACCATATCACATGCCCTTCCATTCCTACCTCTTGTCCATCCTCCTCCTAATCCCACTCGAACCATTTCAGCTGGCTCCCACTGTTTTCAAGACTTCACTCAGGCATGTTCTCTTCAAGAAGTTTCTTTGACTTTTCACAGCTTCCACCCTGTATTAGTTTACAGGCTACTGTAATAAATGACCAACAACTGAGAGGCTTATAACAACAGAAATTTATTCCCACATAATTCTAGAGGTCAGAAGTCTGAAATCAAGGTGTTGGTGGAGCCACACTCCCTCTGAAGGCACTAGGGGAGAATCCTGTCTTGGCTCTGCCAGCTTGGTGGCTGTAAGCATTCCTTAGCTTTTGGCAACAAAATTCTTTCCACCTCCATCCTTACATGGCCTTCTCTTCTATGTCTTTGTCTTCTTTTCTGTCTCTTACAGGGACACTGCCATAGGATTAAGACCCACCCTAATCCAGAATGATCTCATCTGGAGATCCTTAATTATATCGGCAAAGACTCTTTTTCCAAATAAGGTCAGGTTTACAGGTTCTGGGTGGACATACCTTTGGGAGAGCCACCATTCAACCCACTAGACAGCCCCAGGCTGAGCCCATGTCCTCTTCACCATCCACACCCCGCCGCTTCCCCAGGACCTCTGACAGGTCTGTGTCACAGCACTTACCCTGCTGTGTTATAATGACTGTGCTCCATCCCTCATCACACCACCCATCCTGTGAGGTCCTGAGCACAGCATCAGTGCTTGATCTGTCTTTCAATTTTCATCACCTGATGCATAGTGGTGTTTCCATAAACGTCTGAATGAACGAATGAACTATCCTTCCTGCACCGTTAAGGCTGTTGCTATTTAGCCTACTTCCTTTCCCAGCGTAGTCATTATATGATTACTCAAAGATCCCCAAATCACAGTTGCTCTCAAATAGTTACCTTTTTTAAAATTTTCAAGGGATTGATTCATAATTTGCCACCTGGTGGGAAATGTTTGGCCTGTTAGAAAAAGGCTGGCAGTTGTTTTGATAACTGGCCTCATTACTGTTAATGTACTGAAAGGGCAGAGAAATGTCTTGAAATGTGCAATTGTTGTCCAAAGAACCAATTACTACACTGTTCACCTGCCATGACTATGATCCACCAATGGCACTGGATTCACAGAGTGTTGGAAAGGTTGGTGGTTGTCTTGTTTTGAAGTGACTAGCACTTTTGCCTATGTGTTTCTGCCTGTGTCCTGCCCTCAACACAGCAGGTCCCGATAGGTTATTTACTCCCATAGTGAGGAAATGTAGACATTTTCAAAGACTGTTCTTTGCCCTTCAGACACTCATAACTGATCTGGGGTGAAGAAAAATATAAACAACTCTCTTCAGTGCCCTGAGGTATGTGAAAGGCACCATGTGTGGGGTGCGGCCTCTCCTCCACGCAATCCACATTATACAGAGGTTCCAAAAGTGTCCAGAGCAGAGCCTTTGAGACACTTTGATGCAAATTCAAAGCCCTTAGTGTGATGTATACGGGTCTTCCTTTCCTCAGCTCTTCAGCCTCACTTCTCTCTCCAGAACATGCTTTAGCCTCACACACTATTTGTCGGTTCCCAACGTGCCACGTTCCCTTTCTTCTCCAGGCGTCTGAACATGTTGTGAACTCTGCCAACGCCATCATCTGCTGCCTCCTCTCTTCTCCCCTGCCCCCCTCTCCTGTCCACACGATTGGGGTGTCACCTGGCTTATTCATCTTTTGAATATCAACCTAGATGGTACCTCCCCTACAAAGCCTTCCCTGAACCACCCAAGTCAGAAGTAAATGCCCTTCTTGATTATGCTCTTAAAGCTCTTATATATGACCCTTCAACACTGTGTTGCAGTCGCCTGCTTGCTTACCTGTCTCTTCCATTAGACTGGGGGCAACCTGAGAGCACTGCCACGTCTTGGTACACAGAAGGGATTCAGTACAGACTTGCGGAATGAAGGAAGGAAGTGTCTTCCAGAACTAGCTGAGGGCTTGCTTGTCTGCTTGAACAGGGATTCACCCAGCCCTCCTCAGTCTCTTCTCCTCCTCCCTACAAGTTTGCGCTCACATACAGGTTGACAGATCTGGGTTAGTGAAACCCCCAGCAGCACCCAGCAGAACGCACCCGCTCATCTGTTTCTATATGCTTCCAGCCATGGGGAAAGGTGATCTGTTTTCTGACTTTGATGCTTGTTGAATTTTAATGAAAATAAAAATGCCATTTCCTTTTCTTACATTAATGCTGAGAGAAGGCTCCTGTATAAGCAGAGTCACCAAACTTCCTTTCCTTCTTTTTTTTCTTTGCCTCCCATACCACGTTTAGATTCCATTGCTTGTTGCATCAGAATAAATCATCAGGGCCTGCCCAAATTTAAGCAGCTGCTAGCTTTCCTGGTTTTTCCTGTTGGCTGGATAGGCTTTTTGCAAAAGGGCTCTCATACAGAAGAGGCTGCTTCAAGATACGTTCTAAATGCCCACAGAATGTTGTTATGCCATCTAAATGGGGTTCCTTCACTTGTTTATTGAACAAAAAATGTGTACAATGAATGAATGAATGAATGAATGATGTCTTCCAAAACTGAGTGCCCTCTGTTTATTTGGCCCTCCGGTAATTAGCATCGGCCTGGGCTCTGTTCTGGGAGAGGTAGAATGAGATAACTATTAATCTTTCTTCAATGATCCATCACTTTTAAGACGTAAAACTTAGATAATCACCCTGTTCTTTGACCCTATGAAGACTAGGCAGTATCTGGAGTTAAAATCCTTTTGTTTCATAATCAGGTACGTTTTTAATTCTCTAGGCCATAAATTAAACTATAATAGATTTTTAAAAAATAAATGCTGGGGGGCTTCCCTGGTGGCGCAGTGGTTGAGAGTCTGCCTGCCGATGCAGGGGACACGGGTTCGTGCCCCGGTCCGGGAAGATCCCACA
>NC_041222.1:36696519-36720222 GCF_002837175.3 Physeter macrocephalus
GAGAGGCCACAGCGGTGAGAGGCCCGCGTACCGGAAAAAAAAAAAAAAAAAAAAAAAAAATGCTGGGTTTACTTATATATTAGGAAAAAAAGACTTTTTGTTACAGCAGGCTTAGAGTCACAGAAAAATTGAGAAGAGATACGGAGATTTCCCATATACCCCCTATGGATGCATATGTCCCCATCCAGACATAGCTTTCCTCGTTATCAACATCCCCGACCAGAGGGCTACATTTGTTACAACTGATGAACCTATACCATAATCAAAATCCCCCGAACGCCATAGTTTACATTAGGGTTCACTCTTGGTGTTGAACATTCTATGTTTGGACAAAGGTGTAATAACATATATCCATCATTATAGTGTCATATGAAGCAGTTTCACTGCCCTAAAAATTCTCTGTGCTCCTCCGATTCGCCTACCCCTCCTAACACCCCCATCTATCCTCTGGCAACCACTGATCTTTTTACTGTCTCCATAGTTTTGCCTTTTCCAGAATGTCATACAGTTGAAATCATACAGTATTTTGACTCTACAGCTTGGCTTCTTTCATTTAGTTGTATGCATTTAAGTTTTCTCTATGTCTTCATGGCTTGATAGTTCACTTCTTCTTAATGCTGAATAGTATTCCATTGTCTGGGTACCCAAAAGTTTATCCATTCAACTACTGAAGGATGACATCTTGGTTGCAATCATGAATAAAGCTGCTATAGACATCTGTGTGCAGGGTTTTGTGTGGACATAAGTTTTCAATTCCTTTGGGTAAGTAACAAGAAGCACGGCTGCTGGATCACATGGTAAGAGGATGCTCCATTTTGTAGAACGTACCCAACTGTCTTCCAAAGTGCCGGCACCATTTTGCACTCCCACCAGCAGTGAATGAGAATTGCTGTTGCTGCACATCCTCGCCAGCCTTTGGTGCTGTCAGTGCTCCAGATAGTGACCATTCTAATATGTGTGTAGTAGTATCTCACTGTTGTTTTAGTTTTCATTTTCCTAATGACATATGACGCTATCACAAATTTTTCAAGGGAGATAAGAGCCTTTGTCCTTCCTACTTGGAAACTCTGGAAGGAAGGTTACCTCTTCAGTTCTCAGCTGCTTGCTCTATAAGGGTAAATATAGGAAAACCGTGATAATAGGGATTTTAGATATGTTTTTTCAGGTTCGTATCCTGATTGATAATTCCCCCAGGAGCAAAATATCCTTTGACAAGTGTAATAAAGATTTGTCAGATGATTCTTTCACATTAATAGAAAATTTTTGTTTTAAAATATAAACTTGAAAAAGAAATGTTTTGATATGAGAGAGCATGACTACGAATGACTACAAAACAAGATAATTGCCCTCTTTACTGTTGTCTCTGGATAGCTGCCCAGAGAGGAAACGTTCCATGAGGCCAGAGCTTCAAATCAGTTTATAGTCCTGGTGGTCTGGAGGGCACAACAGACTTCCTACCTGCTACTTGATCTGTGAAAGCCAGACGGTCTTAATTTAAAGCCAGACTTTACAGAAAATCACTCCAATAGACTAACTCCTGTGATCCCAAGTGAAATGAATTTGGAAGTTGTAGATAAAATGTTTTGTGAGGGACTATGATAATTAAACATCTAATGAAAATGCAATACGACCTACTGTTTTCTGTAGTTTGTGGAAGAAAGGCATTTATCTAGGTCTTTGGGTAAATGGTACTTTGGGCACTGCTCTTAATTTTGGAGAACTTTATTGAGCACCACTGAAACCTATAACTGCGATAAATAGAATCTGTATCTGCAAGGATATGTTTTCAAGCCTTTAACATTCATTTAAATTAGGATGGGTAAGTTTAGACCACTTAGTTTTACTTTATATTCTTCATGAAATTCTTACCTACTGGCCACTTTTAATGTGGGACTTGCTTTCTACAAAGATAGATAGTCCAGTCCCTCCAGTAGGTTTTCTTTTGGGTGACGATACGATCACTTCACTTGGATATTACCAGATATCCCTAGCTTTGTCCCAGTGCCAATGTTGTCAATTTTCACACTATTAGAGAAAATTCCTCTGAGCATACAAAGGAGATGCTACAGTGGAGAGGTGACCTCACTGGCCAGGGTTCTTTATAATAAAATATTGGATATTTTCACAAGCTAGGTAAATACTTTCATCCTTATCAGGAATTTACTGACTAAGGTGAAACAGACTAAAAAACAGATAATCCACAATACTGACATATCGTTCTGAACAGAGGGAGTAAAGAATTTCAGCTTCTGTCATGGGTAAAATAAGAGTAGTCTTTTCAAGATAGAATGCTGAACTCTCCGGTTTTTCTCCTGAGGACTGACAATCTCTAACTCAAAGAGGAAAATCATTAACAACCCCTTAGTCACAGTTCACCAGGAACCAGGCCAAAATCAGTTTTACTTCACTCCCACCCTCCACTGGAGACACAGCCATTTAAGACAAAAAGGTCATCTTACTTTGGCTGTGCTTGAAGAATTTCAGCCTTGTGGATTTTACCATTCTATCATAAGCTGGCAGGAAATAACTGTAATAAGGTTACCAAATAAATAACACACAAGCTTTTGCAACAAGATTTAATTCTACTCCTACTGACAAGCTATATGGATAAAGCCATAGATATGCTCTATCTCTCATTATCAAGGAACTTCTATATGCCAGGCACTTAAAGTTGCTGCAAATACAGACATTTTTCCTGCCCTCAAAAAGTAGATATCAACTGGGAATAGGGAGAAGTAGACAAAAAATTATAGAATATGATAATCTCTATAGTTGCCCAGAGGAAAGAAGGTTAATGCTTCCTTCTTAAGGAAGGAAGACATTCACCACCAGACTAAAACTCTCCAAACTACACATATCAATAGCAGCCATGACACCCAAACCCTTGCTTCTCAATGTATGGTGCTCAGGCCAGCAGCACTGGTATCACCTAGGAGCCTCAGGCCCCTCTTATTGACTCAGTCATTAACAAGATCCACAGTAGTTTTGTATGCTCATTAATTTTGAGAAGCACTCCTCTAAAACAGTGTTTCTCAAACTAGCGTGCTTCAGAATCACCTGCAAGGCTTGTTGAAACAGATTGCCTCGTGTTTCTGATTCCTAAGTCTGAGTAGGGCTCCAGAACATGCGTGCCTAACAAGTTCCCAGGTGATGCTGCTGCTGCCCTGGGGGCCATTTTGAGAATCACAGGTGTAGGAACCTGAGTCCGGAGAAAGTATGAAGACTACACATGTTCAGGCTCAGAAATGTCTCATTGAGGGAATTAGGAAAGACTCTGATATGCTGCACACTCAGGGGCAGACCTGCTCATTAGTAGATGAAACTTCCATCCTGTGTGCCCTGCCTAGATAAAAGATGTGCATTCCCCTTACTCCCAGTCTCTAGAACGGCGTGGTGCTCAACAGCATTGTGCCTTCTTTTTCCATGAGGTAAGTACGGAAGATCCTGTTCTTTGACTGACTCTCCCTCCTTGTTTATGCCACTGGTGGGAAGAGTATACTCTGAGGCTCCTGGAATAGTCCACCTTCTCCAGCACAACTTGTCAGAAAAGCCAGGCAATGAGAGGACATTGGGCACTTAGCCAGCTATTAATAAAATAACCCTAGGTTTCCTATGTGGCTGTTGCTTCTTGTGAGTACACATCTAACACACACCAAGAGAGAGTATGCTAGGAGTTAATCATGAAAAGCCATCTCAAATGCCTAATAGTCAAACCATATTAGTCCATATTCACAGAGTTATTCAGAGTAAACAAATTGCCAAGGATTCGATTCCACTACGTAGAGAGGCCCCTCAAAAGCGCTAGAAACTGAAAATCTCTTATGGATGTTTAACTTGAATTTCCAGGCCAACCACACTGTCTAGTGGCAGATTACAACAGTCTATGTACAGAGAGAAGCTAAGGGGGCTTTTCCCACATGCTCCATAGATTAAGGCCATGCCTTTTCAGGGTAAAGCACCCTATGTTAATTTGTTTTACTGAAAATTTCAAAAAGGACACAAATTATGACTCCCTGAATATGACATTACCTCACTGATGTTTCTTCACTGATCCTATTTATCTTGATTTTTTTTTTCTCCATTTCCACTGCCTGTTCTAGTCCACACAAGCTCCAGGAAGTAAAAGGCTGGGTTGGAAGGCTTCTGCCTCGCATTCTGGTCATGTCTACTTTGATTATTATTCAACAATTCCAACCAGTTGTGTATAATGTAATATGATTTATGGCATGTTAAGTGATGGTTATCCACACTCACATGAAGTAAATCCATTACTCTAAATACTGTATGTATTTCCATACACCCTGAAGATAGAGCCCCTCTTCCTTATTTTGTTGAAATGCAAAAGTGGTTATTTTTTCCCTTCTCAAAATATTCCAGAATTGTCGTTACGGTGCTAAGCTTCTAAAAACTTAAGTAATGTAATGAGGGAGCTATGAACCCTGCTAATACTTATTTATTCAAAATAATTGGGAAAAGCAACTGGCTTTTATTCACATATCTTATCGATCCTCCAGAATCACCATCTTTGAAGGAGGTGCTGTTGTCTCAATGTCCTGGGGGAGGAGAGAACTAAAACTGCTCCAGCTACAACTCTAAAATGCACTGCTGACAGAGCATGTCACCACTAACTCCCTTCTTCCAATATTGGTAGGGAAATGGGTGTGAAAAGTGAGGGGGATTGTATATGATATGCTCAGCTTGGCCATTAAAAATGTATAGACTACCCAACCTACACCTAATATTACAACAGCAATAGGACTAGGCATGCTCTGTGAATATGAGAATACACACACATACATATATATTATTTATACACACACACACACACACACACACACACACACACACGACACTCAAGCAATATAGATCTTTGTGCAAAGGAAAAGTTATGAACCAACATTTATCTTTTTTTCCTAAAGGAAGAAAGCAGGGGCAGAAGAGAGCTTTTACATCATCCATATAATTACCTAACTTGCCCCCTTCATTTTGCCTGGGCAGAATAAGCTGTGTAAAACTAAAGGATGAAACAGGACCTTTAAAGTTTAATTAGTATCATAGTGCCAGAGTTGCTGTTAGTTGTGAAATGTTATTGCACTTTCCTTCTCCTAAGGACATTTTCTTTTCTACCACTGCTAATTGCCAAGGTAAGTTTTCTCTAATGAGGCACCTTTGTCTTTCACCTTACTCAACAGTGTGAAGAAGATAAGATGAAGACCCATTGAAACTTTGTCTTTCACCTTACTCAACAGTGTGAAGAAGATAAGATGAAGACCCATTGAAAACAGGCGAAACATTGTAGGCTGACGTTGGTAATACAGAATCAATTACAGTCATTTCAATACTTCCATGGCCGTTGTGGTACATTTTATGCAAAGAGTAATAAACAGAAATATCTCTGAGAAATTTCCCAAACTTCTTGTCTTATATATAGACATTTTATTATGACATTATTAAGGTTGGGAGAGGCTGGAGAACATTCAAAGAGGGCTAATTTCCAGGAAGTGTCCTTATAATGGAATCCATGTGGCAACTTAGCAAATAAATATCTCTACTCAGACCCAAAAAGAGTCTGGATTATGGTAAATTCTGTTCTATGGGTAGAGTATTTGAATGAGCTTCCAAAGTATGCTTTTTGCACAAATGTATGGATGTAAGACTGCAAGGATCTGAGTAAATTCAAATCTTTCTTGGCCCTTCTGTCTTCAGAAATTTTCCTAGGAATTATACATTTTCACTGTAAAATATGTAATTTTCACCTATTTGGCCACCTGCCTCCAGTTATGCAAAAACAGTATTTAAAACTTGCCCCTTAACTAAGTCTGCAGCCTTTATCTGCCTCTTGTTTTCTCAATGTGGGGAGAAGGAGAAACTACAAAGACTTGGAATGACTGGGAAATGTCTGCAAAGGAACAGGATGAAGTTCACAAGAATTGACATTGGATTCATACCCTGCTTCAAGGCAACAAGTGATGCGTGGAATGCAGAGAGGGATAGGTCCTAACCCTCCAACCAAAACTTGGTCTGTAATCTCAGATGCTTTTTTATTCCCAGTAGAGCCATGGTGCTGTAGGGATTAGAGCAAAGACCTGGGATGACCCTGTTGCATCACTGAGGGATACTCTCTTCACCTAGAAAAGGAAATTAATTTTACTTACCCTAACTAGGCAATTGTAAGGTTCAAAATGTTTCATGGATGTGAATGTGCTATCCATGGTACTATCAATGCACTGAAGTAAACTTTTGGAATGCAGAGATTTGCAAAGGTTTCCTTTTCTCTCTGAGACTTTCCTCAGAGAAAATAAAGGTAGATAATAAATGCATTGTGTTCAGTAGCAATAAAGCACACCTTCAATAAAATCAACTTTTATCGCTACAAAAGCTATACTAGGCTGTCTCTACTCTTAAAAACTACAACCAACAAACACAAGAATTCATATAGGAAAAAAAGTCATCTCTGGACCCTAGCATACATATTCCTTTTTTTTTTTTTTTTTTTTTTTTCCGGTACGCGGGCCTCTCACCGTCGCGGCCCCTCCCGTTGCGGAGCACAGGCTCCGGACGCGCAGGCCCAGCCGCTCTGCGGCACGCAGGATCCTCCCGGACCGGGGCACGAACCCGCACCCCCTGCATCAGCAGGCGGGCTCCCAATCACTGCGCCACCAGGGAAGCCCCGTATTACTTTTGATAGGTAAAAGGCCTATGAAAATTTAAGGCAGGGAGCTAAGGCACATATTGGTTCTCAAACACTCAGATTTCCAAGAACTCTCTCTGGACCTTATGCTTTACTCATTAATTACAAAAACAAAAATATGGTATTGCACACCACTGTAACTGCTCTGGAGATTGTCTTTATTTGATGTGTGAAGAAGAAAAATTGATCATTGATACAGGTTTCTTTTGTCCATTTCCTCTCATGTAATGCAGTCCCTAAAAAGGCCTTGCAATATTCAGTGGTGTCATTTTACATCTAATTTATGCCCTGTTATAGAAAGGAATTCAGGTAATGTGATGTGTGTTGAGCAAAGTGACAAAACTATCAGCTTTATACAAAAATTCCAGTGTCTAAGGAATATATATCAAGGCATTTTGTCCCTATGAATTACAGTGCCAAGGCCCCCTGTATGGGCTTTTCTTTGTAGCGGGCTTGTTCATAATGCCTAAGCTGTTTGTGTTTGTAGAGGAAAGGAGATGAATGAGATATTAGAGCTGTGTGGGAAAATGCTCACTCTCAGCAAAAACTAGCCTATTTATGGGATAATCTTAAAGGATGAGGTATTTTTCGTTCTGATCTTTACTGATACAAGAAAAAAATCAATGTAGATGGTTTTTCACAGAGGAAAGTGTAGATTTTCACTTTGGTGGCAACTGGGAGCTGTGTTTACATCTTTTCTTATTAGAATGAGTTAAGGACAATGAGTCTCTAGTTTCATTTTTGTACCATGTCCTTACCCACTTCCTCAATTCCTTTTACCAGAGGATGTCACTCAATGTACCTTGAGATCTTGGCAATGAAAACATAGTACAGGTCCTTCAAAGGCACTGGGCCAAGGTTCCCCAGGTCAGAACACAATGCATCACTCTCTAATGACAGCAGAAAGCTAAGAAGACTGTTTTCTTCCTGATCAAACACAGTACACTCAGGACCTAGTTTAGGTGTTCAGGTAGGAGAAAGAAAAAAGCATAAGTGATGTAAATTAGAAGATTACTTTGTTTATTTGTTTAATGTATCTCATATTATTTCTAAAGTGAATTATCATTCGACTTAGCAATGAAATGAAAATAAATAACTCACATTCAGATAGTACTGTAATCTGCTAAATTGACCCAACTACTTCAAAATCCTAGGTAATTACCACTGCTGGTGAGTTTGTGGGGAGAAAGGCAGAGGCTCATTCACCGCCAAGGCAGCAGCACTTGGGATGGTCTTTTATGACTCTTTTACCCACTTCCAGGAATTTATCCTATGAAAGTGATTCAAAGTGAGGCATAAAGCTATAAGCATTAAAATATTTATTGCCATATGACCTATGACTGTAGAAGAATTTAAATGAACTTGTGATTCCAACAATAGAGGAATAGCTAAATCGATTTAGTGGGTTGACTGCATAGACTATTATAAAGTCATTAAAAATAATTATGGATACCATGTAACAGTGTGAAAAATATTTATGATATGCTATTAATTGAAAAAGTAAAATATAAAGTTACTATGATTGCTATGATTACAACTACATAAAATATGTATGTGTTCAAAGACAAAGAAAACAGAAAAATGATAAAATCTTTTGTGGTGGTCATAGTAAAGGTGAAATTTTCAACATTATTATTATTTTAGTGTCTTTAAAGTTATTAAAAAATTTTTGAGTTGGGGGGAAAGATTTGAGTCAGCTAAATGAGCCTTGGATGAAATCAAGCAGTTACCTGACCTAAAGAAACATGTTCTCTCTCTCTCTCTGTCTCTCTCCCTCTCTCCCTCTCTCTCTCTCTCTCTCTTTAAATTTCCATTTTCTGGAGCAAAACTATCTGCATTCAAAACAAGACTCCATCCTTGTAGGAAGAGATATTGGGTGAATTATTTACCCTATCAGGTCCCCAGTTTCCCATTTTTAAAATGGAAATAATAACCATACCTATCTCATAAAATTACTGTGAGGATTAATCATCTTATACAAGTATATAGCCTGACACTTGGTAACTGCTTAATACTGGTTAACTATTACAATAATTTCAATAAAGCTGAAATGCCTTTGAAAACTTGGGACTAAGGTTATTGTAGGAAGCTGCTTAATTTAATTTTAAATTACAAATACTCCTTCATTTAGAGCGGTGGGATGCAGTAAGAAGTAAAAAAAAGAGGGTAATTAAATGGAGGTGTCATTTGTATAACATCAGCAGTTTCTTACCCATCTGTAAACCAAAGCAGTTTCTTACACATCTGTAAACCAAAGATGGTTTACAGATAGACACCTGTAAACCAAAGATATTTTGATGGACCAAAATACTGAAGAAAACTTTTTGTAGGCTAATTTAACAAAAAGCATGGTCTATGACAAGATAAACAAAAATGGAAATCTCTTTATATTCCATCTGGGAGTTGCTGAATAAAATTACAGAAGCAAATTACACTCACAGACAAAAATTGCACGAATCCATTCTGGTTTGCCTCATTGCACTGTCTCTCTCTCCTAAAATCACTGTAATATGCAACCTTTCTTGATGACATTGATTAGCCTCATCTCACAATGTATAGCTCTGTTGATAGAAAGAGATTCACATCAAACATTTATCATCAAAGCAACTGGACAGTGTCGCAGAATTATTTACGGGGGATCGTTCTTTCTCAGCGATTTACAACCTGGTACTTTCCAGTAGTGTTTTATTTCTTCCTGAATTTATAGGACACAATGCTTAGGTCTGGGTGGATCATGTCATTTATCCCCTTGTCTCCAAAGAGTGGGCTTCAGGCAATTAGGCTTTTCTTTTCTCCTGAAAGAGCAAGATACTATACTATCTTCTTAGGCCAGTGACCCCCTTCACTTATTCACTTAACAGAAACCTTTAGTGAAAAAGGGTGTGTGTGTGTTTGTGTGTGTGTGTATCTGTGTGTTGGGGGAAAGGGGTGAGGGGGAGGATGACACTGATATATAAGCAATTACATAAATCCATACATAATTTACCTCTTGAACTGGCAAAATTGTAAGAAGTTTGATGACATGCTCTGTTGGCAAGACTGTGGCAAATGGGCACATATATTTCTGGTGTGAATATAAATTTGTACATCCTATATGGAGGGCTTTCAGCAATGGCCACAAAAATTATAAATGCATGTACCCTTTCAGTCAGAAATGCCATTAATGAAAATTTATTCTACAAGGAAACTTGCAACCTTGCAAAAGTTATTCACTGAAGCGTTTTTGATAATACAAAAGATGAGGAAAAAACAAACAAATGTCCATCATTACTATGCAATTTGGTAATAAAGAATGAGGGCACAAATAATTAGGAAAGATTTCTAACATCTGTTATCAGGTGGAAAAGTAGCATGCAAAACAATAAATATAACATGACATTTCTTGTAGAAAAGGAGGGAAGATAAGAAAATATATTTGAATTTGCTTACTTTTACATTAAAAACTCTGGAAAATACTTAAGGACCTAATAAAAAATTTGTACTTGGGGTGGCAGAGGCTGGGGGCAGAACTGAATAGATGAAGGACAGAAGTGGGAGAAAGAACAATATAACTAGATTAGAAAATTTAATAGCACTATTCAGAAAACAAATAATATTTATATGTAGAATTTATTCTCAAGTATGTAATGTCTCCCAAAAAAGTATCTTAAGTCACTCTTCATTTGCTGCCCTAGATTATGTTTATGAGCTCAAGGATTCAGTCCTTCACTGGTTTCTTTAGACATTTCCTTATTTAGTGTCTATTATATGTCTTGTACTGTGTGTGGTGTGTCACATGAACCAGGAACTAATGGATATCCCCTTTCTAGCACCAAAGCACACTCAGATTCTGGTGCAAACTTCACTTGGTCCCTGACCTAATCTCACCAGAGGCCTCTCTTGGTGGTGGTGGGGGGACCCTGCAAGCAGCACGTGTAGGCTGCTGGACTCTTTCCTCTTCCTTGATGTCCAGGAGCACCTGGAGAGAAGAGTCATCAACAGAGGGGATTTCTGCATTTAGGAAGAGAACAAAAAGGGACCATTTCCCAAACTCCTGAGGTCAGGCTACCAAGTGAAGTCTGGGAACACCTTAGAGTCACTTGTAGACAAGCAGGACACCACAGTTGTCCAATCCTTCAAGAGCAAGGAAGGCAAATGAGAGCAGATGCACAGGCCATGGCAGCCCCGCCATGCCCATGGGCACCAGGGGTAGCAGACATGGAGCCAGCTCTTCTAGGGCGTCCTTGCTTGCATGAGTCTGTGATGGTCCTCATTGCTTGTGGCTCTTCCCCATTAGAGTCCCTTCTCCCTTATTCATAGGACCATCTCATGGCCCTCAGTGGTAACACAGGCTAAGGGATCCCCACTCCTTCCCTGCCTGGAACCTGCCCACTCCACAGTCATGCTACAGCTCAGCTGACACCCCACCAGTTACCACCCCACATCTGCCCCAGATATAGCCTAGACCCGGCTTCAATCCTCTTTCTTTCTTACTTGTCCTACTTCTACTCCATTGCTGATTAGGACCTGTGAAGTACCCTTCTATATGGCACTAAATGAGGTATGTCTATCACTCCCACTAAAATTGAACATCTTAACTGGTTCTTGTTGCAAAAGAAGTTGTCCGTGGACTTTACGCCCTTTTGCCCAAAAATCTCAGTAATCCTTGAGCCCTCCCACTCCCGAGCTTCCTCAGTACTGCCCTGCCTTCTAAACCTGTTTGCTGGTTTCCATCTTCCTGGACATTTTACAACAAGTAGGGCTGGGAAGCACCTAGAGCACCACCTTTAAAAGGGACATATTTAACACTGGTGGGACCTGGATCATAGGGACCCTAGTATCCCTGGCCCTGGCATACCTTTAGGGTGAATCACTAGGGACATCTCAACCAAAGGGCAGATTGTACCCTCAAAGCCTTCTGAATTTAAGAGCCAGAGCAACAAGGATCTTGGGGAGATTGAATTGTCACCCAGGAAGCTTCTGTGTGAGGGGCCCAGCAAAGATTCTTCCAAGGAAGGACATGTGGAAGGGTCTCAGGCATGGCCTGGAGAAGAGCCTCAAAAATAACATAATAAGTGGTTCTAAATTCTATCTGGTGATGGGTCTGGGGGCTGCCCTGAGAAGGAGGCAAGTAACTGGGTGAGTCACTCAAGGAAAGACTCAGGGAATGAATTCTCAAGGGGCAAAGGTAGAACCAAGACCGGAGGCAACTGGATGACACCCAAGAGTCCATGTGGCAAGAGGCTGGGCAGATCCATCAGGGATGGGTCCCTGTGCTGAGCCTTCTCATGGCTTGCTGCCCACTCTACATCGGCCTCCAGGGAGCCTTGCCAGGAACCTCAGGACACCATCTCCATCTTTGGAGAGGTGTGTTTCATTGTCAACCAGAAAGTTCTCCTCCAACCACTCCTGAGATGAAAATTTTGCTCAAAGAAATGTTTCCATCCAGTCTCAGCAACTCCATTAATTTTCACAGGAGCACATACTTAGATGAGGATAGTCTCCGGTTTTTGTAATCAATGTTTACCTTCTCAGTTACATTTGTTTCTTCTAATAGGAAAGTGGCATCTTCTGTCTGTGTATTAATTTGGGTTGAAGTTTGCATTATCCCTGGGGCTTGGGCTTTGAGAAGAAAGGGTCACCTTCAGCTTTACCTGAGTGCCTGCCCTGATTTCTAAAGTCTACCCAGGTGCATGAAGGGAGATTGAGAGGGTCTTTGCATACCCATCACCATCCAGGATATTTTTATTTCTACCTGCTCACATGACCTTTGAGAATTTTCATCTAAAAACTGCACTAACCATGGAAACCTGAGCCAAAATAAGCCTGCTATTTTCTTGTGGCCACAAAACCAGGTTTGGGTTTCTTTAGGAATGCCAAAGGCCACCTAGGAGACTTGTGGCAGCTGCCTCCCCTACCTCCCCTGAGCATCAGGCTCTGTTCCTTCCTTCTGTTAGAGAGGCTTGGGAGGGTGCTGATTCTTCAGGTTCTTCAGCCTGGTATGGAGCTTAAGGTGACAGTGATAGGACGTGGTTGTTTCTCTCTATAGGTTGATTTCTTTCTTTCTTTTTTTTTTTTTTGACATCTTTATTGGAGTATAATTGCTTTACAATGGTGTGTTAGTTTCTGCTTTATAACAAAGTGAATCAGCTATACCCATATCTCCTCCCTCTTGCGTCTCCCTCCCTCCCACCCTCCCTATCCCACCCCTCTAGATGGTCACAAAGCACCGAGCTGATCTCCCTGTGCTATGCAGCTGCTTCCCACTAGCTAACTATTTTACATTTGGTAGTGTATATATGTCCATGCCACTCTCACTTCGTCCCAGCTTCCCTTTCCCTCTCCCCTTGTCCTCAAGTCCATTCTCTACGTCTGCGTCTCTATTCCTGTCTATAGGTTGATTTCTTATCTACCTTAACTTGTTTTAGATAATTTACATTTGTCACAGGGTAATTTACCAAGCTACTAACTGCTGTTCCGACTCCCTGCAGATGGGAATCCAGAAGAATGAAGAGTTAACTTTTTCTTTTCAATTTCTAGAAAGTATTGGGCTTCTGGCTTCAAGGATTGTTCATGGTTTTTATTTCTTCTGGTCCTAAACAAATTGTTAGGCACTTGTTATACATCCCCATCCAGGCTGTCTCATAGGAGAGGAATTAGCTGGGGGTACCTGACAGGAAGGCAATGGAATCTGGTGGGGATTGCTGGGTTAGAAGAAGGGATGACACCTGAAGGTAGCAGGGGCTCCAGGGACTTGAGGAAGGAATGTGGAAAGGAGTTCCACAGTGGGAAGGGACCCAAGGATGCCACAAGACTTCTGATAGGGTGAGTGGATGTTTTTGCTGGATTAAATGAGCAGGGCAATGTCATCTTTATCCCTAAAGGAAATGCACTCGTAATCACATTGTGTTTCTTGTGCAGTGTGTAAGTGTATTCAGAAGGCTTCTGAAGGCTTCTCAGGGTGCAGGGAGCTCTGCTTTTGAGGGGGCCTGAGACCAGTCTCCCTATACCAGCCCTTCCCAGGGGTGTACTGCACTGGGTCAAAGGGTGGGCACTACTGAAGTACAAAAACAAACCTAACAAATGCTAGATGCCACGTGAGGGGCAGCTCTGAGGTTATTGTGGGCTGCCTCTCTGCGGTAAAAATATCTATTGGGCAGACTGGTGTTGGAAAGACCAAACTCATTCAACTTGTACTTTAAGATTGTTTCATTCCTCATGGTTTTTTTTAATAAAACACTTGTGGAATATCTATGGAGTGCCGGAGCCTCAAGTCCCTGGAGCCCCTGCTACCTTCAGGTATTATCCCTTCTTCTAACCCAGTGCCTGCACCTAGTACAAGGCCAGCTACATAAATTGCAGGGTCCTGTGCAAAACTGCAAATGTGGAGACCCTTACTCAAAAGGCAGGAAAAAGTTTCTCCCAATAGTACTAATATATAAATGTTTTCCTGTCTTTGTGGTCTCTCAACTTCTTATGGTGTCTTTAATTTTGCTATTTAATGTTGTTCTAAGTAAAGAAATATTAAATATGCTAAATTTTAGCATGAATTTTGCCATTTGTCTTTATATTTTGCAATTCCCATCTTAAATACAAACACAAGAGCATTTAACTCACATGCGGAATCACAGAAATCACACCATTTGCATTCTGTAGCTCATACATGCATATGTATTTCCTTCTTACTACAAGTGGAAATGCTTCACAAAAGTAACTTGACTTTTCATTTTGCTCCTTGATATGGTCACATTTGACCGCCGCTCTACCTTCAGCTCACTGATGAGTAAGGAAGGACTCAAATGAAAAAGAACTGTGGGTTGCTCTACCCTTCCCTTTCCTTCTGTCATCTTTTTCAGCACAAATAGTTGGTTAATATAAGAAAGTATCAATAATATCAATAAGACAGAGTATGACAGGGATTTGTTCATTTTCTGCAGCTACTGTAACCAATTACCACAAGCTTACTGACTTAAAACAACACAGATTTCTTATATGACAGCTCTGGAGGTCAGAAGTCTGAAATGGGTCTCACTGGGCTAAAATCAAGGTATCAGCAGGGCTATGTTCCTTGTGGAGTCTCTAGGGAAGAATCTGGTCCTTTGCCTTTTCCAGCTTTGCGAGGTCACCCTCCTTCCTTGGCTCGTGACACCTTCTTCCATCTTCAAAGCCACCAAGTCCTTCTCATGCTGTCATCGATCCTTCTCTTCCACTTTCACTCATAAGGACCCTTGTGATTACAACGGGTGCAGATAATCCAGGATGATCTCCTCATCTCAAGGTCAGCTGATTAGCACCCTTCATTCTATCTGCAATCTTAAATCTCTCTCTGCCATGTAACCTCATATATTCAAGTTTACAGGTATTAGGATGTGGTCACCTTTGGGGTGGAAGATGAATCATTCTGCCTACCACAGGATTCTTTAGTGGTTCTTGTTTCTTAGAATACCATTGCCTTTTTTTCTACATTCAAAACAAGTTCTGGTTCCAATGGAAAGCAAAGTGTGGCCTCTTGGATGGTCAGTGTTCTCACTCTGCCATAGATGTAACACATTTACCTTGTACTCACTTTTAGACTTTCTGAACTCCCATGATGGGACCACTGGAATTCTGTACTCATGGGGCACTGCACACACCATAAATGAATGGGGCAGCTAGGAAGTGGGGAACTACATGTGGCACGTATCTTGTCTGCTCAACTGCATGCTCCACTGTCCCTCACAGACCATAAGTTCACTCACAGAACAGAGGTTCAAAGAAAAAATTATTAAGAAGTTCAAGATGGTGATAGCAAAGCTTCAAACCAAAGTCAGGGTCCTTCTGGGTACAGAGCCTTGTGAGGCTGCCCAGGTCAGGCATCCAGGAAGCTGGCCCTGCCCTCATGAACCCTAGCGGCATTAATGACCAACCAAAACTAACTTTTAAAAAGTTGATGATAAAAGAGTAAGACTTGCAAATGGGACCTAACCAAACTTACAAGCTTTTGCACGGCAAAGGAAACTATAAACGAAACAAAAAGACAACCTACAGAATGGGAGAAAATATTTGCAAATGATGCAACTGACAAGGGCTTAATTTCCAAACATTACAAACAGCTCATACAGCTCAACAACAAAAACACAAACAACCCAATCGAAAAATGGTCAGAAGACCTAAACAGACATTTCTCCAAAGAAGGCATACAGATGGCCAATAGGCACATGAAAAGATGCTCAACATCGCTAATTATTAGAGAAATGCAAATCAAAACTACAAAGAGGTACCACCTCACACTGGTCAGAATGGCCATCATCTAAAAGCCTACAAACAATAAATGCTGGAGAGGGTGTGGAGAAGAGGGAACCTTCCTACACTGTTGGTGGGAATGTAAATTGGTAGAGCCACTATGGAAAACAATATGGAGGTTCCTCAGAAAACTAAAAATAGAATTATCATATGATCCAGCAATCCCACTCCTGGGCATGTATCCAGACAAAACTTAGTTCAAAAAGATACATGTGGTGACCTCCCTGGTGGCACAATGGTTAAGAATCCGCCTGCCAATGCAGGGGACATGGGTTCAATCCCGGGTCCAGGAAGATCCCACATGCTGCGGAACAACTAAGCCTGTGCGTCACAACTACTGAGCCTGCGCTCAAGAGCCCGTGTGCCACAACTACTGAGCCCGTGTGCTGCAATTACTGAGCTCACATGCTGCAACTACTGAAGCCTGTGCACCTAGAGACTGTGCTCTGCAACAAGAGAAGCCACCACAATTAGAAGCCCGTGCCCTGCAATGAAGAGTAGCCCCACTCGCCACAACTAGAGAAAGTCCACATGCAGTAACAAAGACCCAATGCAGCCAAAAAAAAAAAAAAAAAAAAAAAAAGATACATGCACGCCTGTGTTCACAGCAGCACTATTCACAATAGCCAAGACATGGAAACAACCTAAATGTCCATCAACAGATGAATGGATAAAGAAGATATGGTACGTATATACAATGGAATAATACTCAGCCATAAAAAAGAACAAAATAATGCCATTTGCAGCAACATGGATGCAACTAGAGAATATCACACTAAATGAAGTAAATCAGAGAGAGAAAGACAAAGACCATATGATATCACTTATACGTGGAATCTAAAATATGGCACAGGGCTTCCCTGGTGGCGCAGTGGTTGAGAGTCCGCCTGCCGATGCAGGGGATACGGGTTTGTGCCCCGGTCCGGGAAGGTCCCACATGCCATGGAGCGGCTAGGCCCGTGCACCCTGGTCGCTGAGCTTGCACATCCGGAGCCTGTGCTCCGCAACGGGAGAGGCCACAACGGTGAGAGGCCCGCATACCGTAAAAAAAATAATAAAATAAAATAAAATAAAACATGGCACAAATGAACCTATCTATGAAACAGAAACAGACTCATAGACATAGAGAACAGACTTGTGGTTGCCAAGGTGGGGGGTGGGGGAAGGATGGATTGGGAGTTTGGGGTTAGTAGATGCAAACTACTACATATAGAACAGATAAAACAACAAGGTTCTACTGTATAGCACAGGGAACTATATTCAATATCCTGGGATAAACCATAATGGAAAATAATATAAAAAAGAATATATATATATATGTGGATAACTGAGTCACTGTGCTGTACAGCAGAAATTAACATAACATTGTAAATCAACTACACTTCAATAAAAAATAAATTTAAAAAAGAGTAAGACTTGAATACAATAACAGCAGAAAGAGAATTATGATTTTTAGCAGATTTCTTAATGATAAATTTTCACTCGCAGACACACACACACACCATCTCATACCATTTATTCATATTTAGCATGATTCACTCAAAAGTGCCACTTGTAGTTAAAGAGGAGAAATAAGTGGTTTTCATGATACCCTATGGGGTTTCTTTTCAAGTACAGTTGGGATCAGTTGTTAATTGAGTAATTTTATAAAGTTTTAAATTGAAAATTATAAAAAATACATAAATACTGTAGACTTCTAACTTTGAAGTTAAAGTATATAAATCTATATTCATTGGCAATCACTTGATATAGGGTCATGGTCTTTCCTTTGAGTATGGAAACTATGATTAGAGTTCCAGATCCTTCTTCTATAAATCATATCCACAAGGAATAAACTACTATTTCCAATCTACTGCTTACTCTCTTTTGTATCAACTTCTTTAAAGTGCAAGACACTTTAATGAAAATACTTATGGACACTTACACACAATTTTGGCACAATCTGAGTTCAGGATCCTTCTAGTTTTATAATCCCCTCTTCAAACTTTAATAGTTGTTGTCTACACGTAAGTCATTAGAATATCTTTATTTTGTGACTGGCCTTTATGGAGTCTTTCCAAAGTATTCAACTTTTTTTTTTTTTTTTTTTGCGGTACGCGGGCCTCTCACTGCTGTGGCCTCTCCCGTTGCGGAGCACAGGCTCCGGACGCGCAGGCTCAGCGGCCATGGCTCACGGGCCCAGCCGCTCCGTGGCATGTGGGATAGTCCCGGACTGGGGCACGAACCCATGTCCCCTGCATCAGCAGGCGGACTCTCAACCACTGCGCCACCAGGGAAGCCCTCAACTTTGTTTTGAAATGAATAACTTTTCTTTATTATCACTTACATTTCATTGATTTATTTAATATTTAATTAAAGTCCTAATTATATAAGTACAACTGGCATAAATATTTAATCAAATTATATCATTTGCTAAGTACAACTGCCACAGGAAGTTTAAGAAGAAAGTGAACTGACTTTGAGAAGCATGTGACTTAACTGGTGGGAGTGACAGTATGCAGGCTCCCAGGGATTAGCCAAATAGTCATGAACCCTCAGCACTGAATGGAAACCAGTCAGCATGTTTTATGTGGATAATGGAAAATGTTCTTTGATTTAGACATGTGGTTCAGGGAAAATTGGTTTCAAAATACTTCATTTTAAAGGAATGCCCCCAAGAGATCCCACTTCTTTAGTTTCTTTACACCAAATTCAGGGGGGCTCAAGACGCCCCTTGTTTATTCACTGTCCTCTCAGATGTCATTTTCTCTGTAAGGCTTTCCCCTCCTCCCTCATGTGTGGAATCAGTCATTCCCTCTGCTTCCTCTCTTATACAGTTATAGCACTGATCACATTGTACTGGATTATTAGCCTTTCTGTCTCATTCCCTACTTAGAAGGTACTCCGTGTATACTCCAGAACATATCTGGTCTCACAACACGTAGCTGTGCTCTGAGATTCTCCTTTGTTAGTTATGCAGTCTTACTTTATTGAATAACTTGATTATATTGTCCATCATTCTTTGAATTGAATCTTTAATCTTTCACTAAATGATATTTTTAAAACCTGTTAATGTACATACAGTGCTTAGAATAGTGCCTGGCACATAGTAAATTTGTTATGTGTTTGTTACCATTATCTTTTCACCTATATATTAACTTTCATCTTACATGTCTTTTTGAATATGTTTTCACTTCTGATCAGCTTTTTCATATTTTTAGCGATTGATCTGTAAGCATAAATTCAATTGTTAACTTGCTGGTATTCTAAGCACTTAACAGTTTCCACTGTAACTTATTATTACAGTAACCACTGTAATACTTTTGATTATAACATCATTTCAATGATCACTTATATTTTGGTGAGAAAAGTAGAAAAGGTAGTATTATCAATTGGATAAATTGAAAGAAAACCTGCATAGCAGCTTACCCCAAAGTACATAATGAATCAAAACAGGCAGCTAGAATAAGAATTCCAAGTGATCATTTCATTATTAGGCTCTGATTTCTACAGGACCAAATCTTTCCCTTATATTAAGTGGCACAAAGAAAAGGGCATGTAAACTCTTTAATTTCAGTCCCAATATTTTGAGAAGAACTAGCAAATTGTAATTTGAACAATTCAAATTGTAATTTGAACAATACTTCTAGACTAGAAGTATCCAGCTAATTGCATTCTGCCACATTATAACTCAGTACACTTCACCCCTTACACATCCTACATAAGCTAAATACTGAACCATCCTCCAACCTGTGTTTGCACCTTACCCAGGCCAGTTCTTGACTCTCCTGGCATTACCCTCTGATATGATATACTCTTTCATCTTGACCACATTTTAGGTTCCCCAGCCTGGAAATACTTCCCCAATAACCCCAAACTGATCCAACTGATCAGAATCGTCCAGGCACTACAATGTTTTGAGGAGAAAATTCTACACCTATTTTGTCCTACGAGGATAAAATCTACATCATGTCTCAAAGCTATACAACCACACATGGCAGCTCTGGATGCAGTGTCTATAGTGCAATAACCACACAATTCTTGTCCTTCCTTCTGTAACCCAGAATCCTGATGTTTGTTTTGTTTGTTTGTTCTTTACTTTTCAGAGCCACTGTTCCCCTACAAGAACTGCAGAATGGTTTTAAGTCTTACTATCTGATGTTGACACTAGCTCGGCGTGGTAGAAGGGAACAAAGGGATGACTATGACTCAGGCTAAGCAGCTGGGAAGGAAGACACGGGAGTTAAGAAGCAGAACATGTTCCAAGAAGTAGGAACCTGCCCAACACACTTTGTATGGTTCACAATTTTACCTCCCATGTGCTACTTTGGCTTTTCAATTAGTTACAGTATCCATATTTTCAAACCCCAAACCAGAGGGCAGGCCAACGTAAGTCACGTAGAAAACAGGACAGAATATTTAAATCATGATTGATCTATAAAATTTGGTGGCCATACATGTAGACCATTAGCCTAATTCTGTAGAGAAAAATAAATACTGGATGGGAAGAGTTAATTCCTGATTTGCATGTTGGTGGCAACCTTCTCTTTGCTTTTGTCTGTTTTGATCCACAATTACTTGAATTACTCTATGTTGCCTAGAGTAAGTACAATTTTCCATAGTTTTAATGAGTCGAAGATGCAAAAATGATTATCTGTATGAGATTCTTCTCTGGGTCCTTTAGGTATCATACACGCAAAAATGTTTCGAGACTCCTGATTTGACACTAATAAAAGAAATTCATGCCCTGATACATAACGTGGCAACACTGCGGACCCACAGCTATCTAGAAGGCATAGTAAGTGTAAGGGTGGGGTGGGGGTGGCAGTGAACCTTATTTTTTTCTCAGTACTTTGATGAAAATGGACAATGAAATTGCCTTTCTTGAATTATTAATGGCAGTAATTCTATCATAGCTGCTTTGAGCCTCACGATACATTATCCTTCTTGGATAGCCATATTCTTTCTAAATTTTTCCATTCCTCCTTCCTCACCAAAACTCAGAACCTTTTTACCACTCTTATTACATGAGTTATCTAACTGTCCTTTCATGAGTATAGGGGAGAAGACACAGTTGAAGCTGTCAGTTAGATACAGAAAGTAAGTTAGAGTCATTTTACCACAGTCTTGTGGAAATAGGGTGACCAGCTGTTTCTATTTTCCAGGGACTGAGGAGTTTTCTAAGATACAGGACTTTCAGTGCTACACCCAACGAAGTCCTGAGTGAAGCGGGACAAACTAGTCATTACATTAAAAGTTTAAACAGCACGTTAAATCAAAATGGCAGGCAGATCCCTCCCTCTCACCTAAATCCCAAGAACTGACAAAAAAGATGTTTAAAAATGACAGAATAGGTGCTTCCCTGGTTGTGCAGTGGTTTAGAATCTGTCTGCCAATGCGGGGGACATGGGTTTGAGCCCTGGTCTGGGAAGATCCCACATGCCGCGGAGCAACTAGGCCCGTGAGCCACAATTACTGATCCTGCGCGTCTGGAGCTGGTGCTCTGCAACAAGAGAGGCCGTGACAGTGAGAGGCCCGCGCACCGCGAAGAAGAGTGGCCCCCGCTCGCCGCAACTAGAGAAAGCCCTCGCACAAAAACTAAGACCCAACACAGCCAAAAATAAATTAATAAATAAATTAATTAAATTTTTTAAAATGACAGAATAAATCTGTAACTGTTGAGGAAAACAAAAAAGAGGAAGAGGAAGGAACTCCTGAAAGATAGCCAAGATCAGATACAAAGATAAGCAAAAGCAGTTTAGAAAGCTTTACAATGCCTTAGAGGGAAAAAACATATGAAGGTAAAAGAGGTTTCGGGGTGCTCCAAACCCGAAATAAATGGAGACAAGAAAGTAGAGAAAATTCCAAGGCAATAATTAGGGTAAATATTTGGGGATGTACACTCAAAAAAGCTAAGCCATTTTCCCCCTTCACACCTTTGCCAATTTATATTAAACATTAAACTGCAGTCATATATAGCAACAGGCTAAAGTAGGAAATATGGGCAGTGAGGCCAGAGAGAGAAGGCAGTGCTCCAAGAAGCAACTGAAGAAAACCCATACCCTAAAGACAAATACTAAACTCAAATCTTAACATAATTATAGTACACACACACACACACACACACACCCCTATCTATCTATATCTATCTACCTATATATCTATTTATACACATAAAAACACACATATATATCCTAAATCAAGGATGTTACTTAATAGGAAAACAATAGAGGAATTCCAATTAAGGACAGGGACAGGGCAAGAACACACACTAACCCCATAACTATTTAACGTGATATTATAGTCGATGCAATCAGACAAGATAAAACAATTGGAGCCATGATGGAAAATAAATTATCTATATTTATAGAGGCATAATAATATATCTGGAAAAACCTAAAGAATCAATGATAAAACTAATTCAAACAATAAAAGCAAGATATAAAATTAACATGAAAAAATTAATAGGTTGCCCATACATGAATAATATCTAGATAGAAGAACTAATGAAAGAGAAACTCTATTTACAGTAGCAACAAAATGAACTTAAAAACAAAAAACTTAGAAATAAACTTAACAAACAGTGTTCAAAATCTTTGTAAAGAACACTATAAAAAACCATCCTTCCTCCCAGCTTGTTCTCTTTTGGGCCTCTCAATATCATCAAGATATCCATTCTCTCTGAGTTAAAACACCAGGAAGCTTTTTTCTAGCACTGAACAACTTGATAATTAAGTTCATATCGAATAATAAACATGCAATAATATAACGAGGGAAATGCTTAAAACAAAGAGCTAGAGAGAGGACTAGCCCTACCAGATATTAAGAATTATAAAGCCACTATAATTAAAGTAATGATACATGGAAAGATGACCAGACTAATGGAATAGAATAGAAAGTCTAGAAATAGACTCAGCATCATATGGAAACCTAGTGTATAGAAAAGATGATAGTTCATGTCACTAGATGAAATATAGACTTTAAAAAAAATGATGTTTGGACAAAAGGATAGCCATCTGAAAAAGATAAAACTTTAAATTAGATCCATTCCTCACATCATATGTAAGAATAGAATCCAAATCAATTGAAGATCTAAATGTAAAATTAAGCAAACAAACAAAAACCAAAAAATCTTTAAAATAGAAGAAAACATAAGTGGATTCCTCCATAATTTTGGTGTAGGGAAAGGCTTTCTAACCGTGACTCAAAATGCAGATGTAATAAAAGACTGACAAATTTAACTACATAGATTGGACCTTGCTGAAGCAGCAAAGAATGCTGTTTCCTTCCTGCTTTCCCTCTCGGGCATAGAACTTCTGCCCTAATAGAGCTAGTTATTAAACAAGTACCAGCACACCATTGTTAATACCTTCTTCCAAGTTATATGTTTCCTTCACTTAGCACTTCATATCAGGGGGTGGATCAAAAAAGATCTTGCTGACCAGAGGGCAGACAGCAGAAGAAAGAAGAATTGCAAAACTGCAGCCTGTGGAACAAAAACCACATTCACAGAAAGATAGACAAGATGAAAAGGCAGAGGGCTATGTATCAGATGAAGGAACAAGATAAAACTCCAGAAAAACAACTAAACGAAGTGGAAATACGCAACCTTCCAGAAAAAGAATTCAGAATAATGATAGTGAGGATGATCCAGGACCTTGGAAAAAGAATGGAGGCAAAGATCGAGAAGATGCAAGAAATGTTTAACAAAGACCTAGAAGAATTAAAGAACAAACAAAAAGAGATGAACAATACAATAACTGAAATGAAAA
>NC_041222.1:36721518-36722582 GCF_002837175.3 Physeter macrocephalus
ATCAAAGAGGAAATCAAAAAATACCTAGAGACAAATGACAATGAAAACACGATGATCCAAAACCTATGGGATGCAGCAAAAGCAGTTCTAAGAGGGAAGTTTATAGCTATACAAGCCTACCTCAAGAAACAAGAAAAATCTCAAATAAACAATCTAACCTTACACGTAAAGAAACTAGAGAAAGAAGAACAAACAAAACCGAAAGTTAGCAGAAGGAAAGAACTCATAAATATCAGAGCAGAAATAAATGAAATAGAAACAAAGAAAACAATAGCAAAGATCAATAAAACTAAAATCTGGTTCTTTGAGAAGATAAACAAAATTGAATAAACCATTAGCCAGACTCATCCAGAAAAAGAGGGAGAGGACTCAACTCAATAAAATTAGAAATGAAAAAGGAGAAGTTACAACAGACACCACAGAAATACAAAGCATCCTAAGAGACTACTACAAGCTAGTCTATGCCAATAAAATGGACAACCTGGAAGAAATGGACAAATTCTTAGAAAGGTATAACCTTCCAAGACTGAACGAGGAGGAAATAGAAAATATGAACAGACCAATCAGAAGTAATGTAATTGAAACTGTGATTAAAAATCTTCCAACAAACGAAAGTCCAGGACCAGATGGCTTCACAGTACCAAAACCAGACAAAGATACTGCAAAAAAAGAAAATACAGACCAATATCACTGATGAATACAGATGCAAAAATCCTCAAAAAAATACTAGCAAACAGCATCCAACAACACATTAAAAGGATCATACACCACGATCAAGTGGGGTTTATCCCAGCGATGCAAGTATTCTTCAATATACGCAAATCAATCAATGTGATACACCATATTAACAAATTGAAGAATAAAAACCATATGATCATCTCAATAGATGCAGAAAAAGCTTTTGACAAAATTCAACACCCATTTATGATAAAAACTCTCCAGAAAGTGGGCATAGAGGGAACCTACCTCAACATAATAAAGGCCATATACGACAAACCCACAGCAAACATCATTCTCAATGGTGAAAAACTGAAAGCATTTCCTCTAAGATCAGGAACAAGACA
>NC_041222.1:36722770-36723138 GCF_002837175.3 Physeter macrocephalus
AAAAATGGGCAGAAGACCTAAATAGACATTTCTCCAAAGAAGACATACAGATGGCCAAGAACATGAAAAGCTGCTCAACATCGCTAATTATCAGAGAAATGCAAATGAAAACTACAATGAAGTATCACCTCACACCAGTTAGAATGAGAATCATCAGAAAATGTACAAACAACAAATGCTGGAGAGGGTGTGGAGAAAAGGGAACCCTCTTGCACTGTTGGGGGGAATATAAATTGATACAGCCACTATGGAGAACAGTATGGAGGTTCCTTAAAAAACTAAAAATAGAATTACCATATGATCCAGCAATCCCACTACTGGGCATATACCCAGAGAAAACCATAATTCAAAAAGACACATGCACCCCA
>NC_041222.1:36723923-36751366 GCF_002837175.3 Physeter macrocephalus
AGCCATAAAAGGAACGAAATTGGGTCATTTGTAGACATGTGGATGGATCTAGAGACTGTCATACAGAGTGAAGTAAGTCAGAAAGGGAAAAACCAATACTGAATATTAACGCATATATGTGGAACCTAGAAAAATGGTACAGATGAACCGGTTTGCAGGGCAGAAATTGAGACACAGATGTAGAGAACAAACGTATGGACACCAAGGGGGGAAAGCAGCCAGGGGGGTGGTGGTGGTGGTGAGATGAACTGGGCGACTGGGATTGACATGTATACACTGATGTGTATAAAAGTGATGACAAATAGGAACCTGCTGTATAAAAAAATAAATAAAATTCATAAATTAAAAAAAAACATTTAACTGCATAACTTTTCTAATGCATGGCCAAAAAAATCTAGAAGCAAGTCAAAAAAAATGACAAATTTAGAAAATATGTTTGAAATATATATCATAAAAAGATACCCCAAATGTATAAAAATTAAGAGGAAAAATACCAAAAGTGATATAACTATGAAGAAAAGACATGTATAGACAATACAAAGCCCACACACCACAATTAGAGAGAAGCCCACACACCACGAGAGATCCTGTATGCCACAACGAAGATCCCGTGTACCGTAACTAAAAATAAAAAAATAAACAAGCAAACAAATAAAATCCTTGCTTGGCTTTCTACAAAAAAAAAAAAACACATATGAAAAGATACTCAATTTTACTCATAATGAGAGAAATTCAAATTCAAACTATACTTAGATACTATTTCTCACCCACCAGATTAGCAAAAATTTTAAATATTGACAATGTATTGTATTGAAGAGGCTATGGATAATAAACACTTTTATGCATTGATGGTAGAAATGAAAAATAGCACAATTCCTATGGAGAGAATTTAACAAAACTACGAAACTGCATATGCGTTTACCTTTTGACTCAGAAATCCTATTTCTTAGGATTTATTCCGAAGACACACCTTAAACATTATGGAAATACATATATACACATGATTATTCACTGCAACATTATTTGTAATTGCAAAATATTGGAAAGTACCTAAATACCCAAATAGGAGATGGATTGAATAAATGATGATGGATATATATATATACACATTGATATACTATGCAGGTGTTTAAAAAAAAGAATGAGGAAAATACTCACCTATTGTTATGGGGTGTTTTCCAGGCTAGATTACTAAGTGAAAAAAGCAAAGTGGAAAATATATATATATTTTTTTTCCCGGTACGCGGGCCTCTCACCGCTGTGGCCTCTCCCGTTGCGGAGCACAGGCTCCGGACGCGCAGGCTCAGCGGCCATGGCTCACGGGCCCAGCCGCTCCACGGCATGTGGGATCTTCCCAGACCGGAGCACGAACCCAGTTCCCCTGCATCGGCAGGCAGACTCGCAACCACTGCGCCACCAGGGAAGCCCTGGAAAATATTTTAAAGGAAAGAAAATAGAAAAAAACTTATACATCTGCTTAGTTTTTGCAGACAGCAACAAAGGAAGATTGAAAAGAAATAAATGAAATTGGTTGCCTATAGTGGTAATTGTAATGAGTTGAATTGTTTCCTCAAAATTCATATGTTGAAGCTCTAATCCCCAGTATCTCAGAATGTGACTATTTGGAGATAGGGTCTTTGCAGAGGTAACTGAAGTTAAAATGAAGTCATTATGATGGGCCTTAATCCAGTATGACTGGTATTACTACAAGGAAAAATTTAGACACAGAGATACACATAGAGGGGAGACAATGGGAAGAGACATGAAAAGAAGATGGCTATCTATCAGCCAAGGAGAGATGCCTGGAACAGATCCTTCCCTCACAGTCCTCAAAAGGAACCAACCCTGCCTACAACCTTGATTTTGAATTTCTAGCCTCCAGAACTGTGAGGCAATAAATTTGTTGTTTAAGCCATCCAGTCTGAGGTACTGTATCATGGTAGCCCTAGTACAGTGATGATGGTGGTGGCAGGAGTACAGCTTATGTTCCAGGTTATTTATTACTTCTTAACGAACAATCCCCAAATTAGTGGAGTAAAGCAACAACTCTTCGATTTGAGGATCAAGAATTCCTACAGGGGGGCTTCCCTGGTGGCGCAGTGGTTGGGACTCCGCCTGCCGATGCAGGGGACGCGGGTTCGTGCCCCGGTCTGGGAGGATCCCACAGGCCGCGGAGCGGCTGGGCCCGTGAGCCATGGCCGCTGAGCCTGCGCGTCCGGAGCCTATGCTCCACAACGGAAGAGGCCACAACAGTAAGAGGACCGCGTACGGCAAAAAAAAAAAAAAAAAATTCCTACAGGGAATAGAGGGCAAAAAGCTCATCTCTCTTCCACAATATCTGTGGCCTCAGCTGGGGTGGCATGAATGGCTGGAGGGCTGGGACAACCTCACTGAGGCAATATGTCTGGACTGTTCTTCCAGTGGCATCTGCTGGAGCTGGAATATCCAAGACGGCTTCTTCACTCACAGATCTGGCACCTAAAAGTGGTTGACCAGGTAACTGGGGACTGAAAGCGTTGTTTTGTCTTTACGTGGCTAGCTTGAGCTTCCTCACAATAGGGTGATCTCAAGGTACACATTACACGTGACAGGGTTCCCTCAGAATAAGCATTCCACCATATTATATTGGTCAAAGCAATCACAGAATCAACCTAGATTCAAGGGGATAGAGAAGTGTATTCCACTTCTTGATGAGTGAGTAGCAACGTGGCATTGCAGAAGGCCATGTGGGATGGAAGATAGTGTTGTGATCATGTTTGGAAAATATAAGAAGCCACTGTGTGGGAGACTTAGGGGAAGGAGTGACATCTCTGTGAGCATACTTTAAAGAAAAAAATAGTTTAACTTTGGAAAGCATTTAGTGTTCCAGAACAGGATTGGCAAACAACAGCCCACAGGCCAAATCCATCCTGCTGTCTGTTTCTGTAAATAAAATTTTATTGGAACTCAGCAATGCCCATTTGTTTACGGCCCATGGGTGCTTTCACACTAAACCAGCAGATTTGAATAGTTGCGACAAAGACTGTATGGTCCACAAAGCATAAAATATTTACTGTCTGGTTTTTACAGAAAAAGTTTGCTGATCCCTGTTCTAGAAAGTAACAATAAATTAATTAATTTAATTAAATCCACAGAGATAGAGAGAAAAACACTAAAACTGAATGAAAACAGCAACAAATGAACCCAAGCTGTATCTGAAATGAACAACATACTATACTGCAAGAGAGAAAAAAACTAAAGTACGTATTGAACTTGATAATATGACTGTATACCTTCAGCCTAGAGAGAAAATAACATTGCAATCAGATCTTGAACTCTTTTGTAGGTTTGTGTTTTATAGTGATATTGGTGCAGAAATTCTGAATCTAATTTTCATGTATTGTGAAATTGAACAAATGATTGAGAAAGTGTTGCTGATGTTAGAAGTGCCAGGTTATCTCTATAGACGGAGAAGGATACAAAATGAAATGGAGGAAGGCAAAGAAGCGCCCACTGGGGTTGGATCAAAGCTGTAAAAAGCCATATGAATCTACATCTAACCTGTAGCTCCTAAATCTCTGCTGAAAAGGCCTAGAATCAATGACACTCCAGCATCAATAATCCTATTTAATGCCCACACATTAGTTTCTTAATGCCATCTATATTAAAGGGAACAGAGGCTTTTTGGAGAAATGTCAAATTCCAGGGAAGTAACAAAATGAACCAGAAACATCTTGTGCCAAAAAGTAAGGAAGTACTCAACAAAATAAATAATTGGACATGTCAAAAGGACACAGGACAGTACTCTTCAAAACTGCCTTATCAAAAACAAGGTAAATCTGAGAAACTGTCACTGAGCAGAGAGGCTAAGGAGACACGATGTGGTATCCTGAATGGGATCCTGGAATAGAAAAAGGACATTAGGAAAAAAAACTAGTGAAATTTAAATAAAGTGTGGAGTTTGGTTAATAGTAATATACCATTGTTGGTTCTGTAGTTGCTACAAATGAGCCATAGTAATATAAGATGTTACAAAAGGGGAAAATGAGTGAGCAGTATGCAGGAACTCTTTGTGTTACATTTGCATCTTTTCTATAAAATTATTCTAAAACTAAAAGTTTTTTTTTAAATGTACCTTGAAAAAACATAAACAACACACACACATACAAGCACACCACACAGGAGCTATCTTGAAGAGGCTCCCACTGGCCAAATATACAAAAATTTGAGCATAAAAACTAAGGATAGTAACGGATTAAGACCCACTGAATAAAATAGGAATACAGGAGTCCATAGTAATAATCAGTAAATATTCTTAGTGGCAAAAATAGGGCTCTTCCTTGCAGTATAATGCCAATGAACAAGTTTAGAAGGAGTGCCCGAATTGGAAAGTCACTATTTTGCAACTGTAAGAGTCAAGATTGTTTCAGGTGAGAATTATCAATGGATGCTAGACCTACTGAGAGAAGGTGGAAGTGGAGTCTGATGAATATCATTATACTTACATGACCTTAAGTGTCTCCCCAGAGATTGCTTATGATTTTCAAGGTGGAAAAATAATAATTTTACAATGGAAAAAGACAAACAATATCTTAGCCTGGTGATCAAAATGAGCATCCTCAAGGAGGGGCAGATGGACATACTGTGCATCCAGATGTGACAGCCTGGTAAAGACACATGTACTTCTGAGCAGGGATGTACATCTAAATCTAATCAGGAGGAAATACTAAAAAAAAAAAAAATGTAAACCTCAAACTGAGGAACATTCTATAAAATAACTGGCTTGTATTCTTAAAATATGTCAAAGTCAAGAAAGACAAAAAAAAACAAACAAACCTAAAGAACTATTCCTGACAAAGGAGATGGAAGCAATTCAGCAATACTAGACCCTGGGCTGATGGAACAAAGCTGCTACAAAAGACATTACTGGGCCCATTGATAAAAATGGGAATATGGATTGTAAATTCAATTAAAATATTGTATCAATGTCAAATTTCCTGAATATTATAACTGTACTATGGATATTTGAGAATATCCTTGTTTTTAGGAAAAACACATGGAAGGTTAACTATTGAAGATTAAACTATTGAAGGCTAAAGGAATAGCAGGCAGGCAACGCATTTTCAATTGGCTCAGAAAAAAATATATTAAAGTGAAAGAGGGAGAGAAAATTATAAAGCAAATTTATGAGCTAGGTGAATCTGGGTGAAGGGTATTTGGAAGTTCTCTGTGAAACTTTTTAGGTTTGAAATTATTTTAAAGTAGAAAGTTAAAAAATATTTTTAAAGATATATATAAAAAAATATATATTTACCTAGCACAAAGTAGGAATATATATATATACCTAGCACAAAGTAGGAATAGATATATATCCAGCACAAAGTAGGAATAGATATATACCTAGCACAAAGTAGGAATTCAACAAATGTCAGTTTCTTTGTTTCCTCCCTCTCTAATTAGATTAACTGAACTTCATTGTATAATGTGACCATACTGGAGAAATATAACTGTCAAAATTTTATGAGTTTAGAAGGTAAGGAAAACAAATACACGACATCCCAGTTTTTCCCCCCAAAGAAAGGAATATAAATATTTGAGGATGTGGAACATCAACCATGCCTATATTGGCTTCTTTTCCTTGGTAGCTACCAGCTTAAAAATATTTAGAAAGATATATAACAAGGAAGCTTGTGGTTTCTTAAATGAATGTACCGAATAAATGGATTACTCAAAGAATGTACAGATTGATAGACTGATGTGTAAAGGGAATTAAATGCTGTTTTAGAACAACCTATGACTTTGATGCAAAAGAATGCTTAATCTGCATTTCTAATACATGCATAATCTGTATTAGAACTCACCTTCCCCTTTACATGCTGAGAAATACCAGGAAAAATTGCTGGTAAATGTTAGGCAACCTTCCTTTCCCTAAGAAATTTTACATAATTCTCTTTAAGCACACCAGTTTATCTGAACTCAGATAAGATGATACAGCACAAATCCACTTCCACTTGAAAGGTGGAACAGGATCTGTGAAGCAGAAAAAAAATCTCAGCTGAGACAAAAGTTTACAACTGGGTTGATGTGGATCATCCATTCTAGATGTGTGTCTTTAATAATCCCTCTACACCAAATTACTCTTGCAGAACATCCTTAAGTAAATATCAGTTTAATTAGTTACTGTTTTTCTTTTTTGGTCCTGTGCAAATTAATGGGACTTCTCTAGCTCTAAACAAGGTGTCATGACTATTAAACTCATGAGATTAAGAAAAAACATAAAATTTTTCTTTTTTCCCATAAACATTAATCGGTTGATAAAATTCTAGGCTCTCAGTCTTCATCATCACATCCATGTCACTATTCCTAGGTTTGGGGGTCTTCTTAAAAGATATAGCCCTAGAGTTCCATTTCAATGTCCTTTTATTTTGCAAATGCTGTGTCAGTAGTAAACACCACCTAAGAACCACACTTAGCATGGTCAAATGTCATTTTTGTACAGCTTTATTTTACTCACGCCAAGCATGTTCAAGTAGGATCTGCATTTCTACTGATGCAGCCCTACTCCAAACCACCAGCTTCTCTCACTTGGGCTTATATGACAGTCTCCAAACTGATCTCTGTGCTTCCATACTGCCCTGCTTATCATCCATGCCTCACACGGTAGCCACAGTTATCATTTTGAAATATAAATCACTTTTCTGCATTAGCCCTCCAGGGGCTTCTTAATTCTTTTTTACCATTTTTTAAAATTTAAGTATAGTTGATTTACAGTGTTGTGTTAGTTTCAGGTATACAGCAAAGTGATTCAGTTTATATATATATATATAATTTTTCAGATTCTTTTCCATTATAGGTTATTATAAGATACTGAATATAGTTCCCTGTGCTACACAGTAGGCCCTTGTTGTTTACCTATTTTATAAATAGTAGTGTGTATATGTGTGGCTTCTTATTTGAATAAAAGCCAAACTTGCAGCCTCCCTACAATGACCTAGAAACCCTGGCCCCTCCCTGCCTCTCCAACTTCTCCTAAAACTCCCTCCCTCCTTCATGATACTCTAGTCACACTGTCATTCTTGCTGTCCTTCAGACATGCCAAGCTTATTCTGACACAGGGCCTTTGCACAAGCTGCTCCTCCTACCTGGAATGCCACTCTGCTCTATCTGTGAATGGCTGCCTCACGCTCATCATTTAGCTCTCATCCTGAGTGTCACCCCTCAAGGAAGTTTTCCCTGAACACTCCATATAAAGCAGACCTCCCTGTATTTCAAGCTCACAGTCCTAATTTTGTTTCTTTCCAAACTATCTAAAATTATTTTTTTACATGTTTATTTTCTTTCCCTCATTCACTACTGTCAGCTCCATGAGAGCAAGGAACTCAGGAATGTTTACCGTCGCATCCCCAGTATCTAGAACTGTAAGCATTCAATATATACTTGCTGAAAAAACATACAATCGATAGGCAATCCCAAATAAAGCAATAATCTACTAAGGCCCGTTATTTTGGTTTCTAGAAAATGGGCCCATTCTTGCCTAGATATTTCTCTACCTGGTTGTCAAAAAAGTTTGTAATCACTTTAGGTTCTGCTCTCTTTCTTCTCCTCAATTTAATGCAGCATCGTTCAACTTCCTGGAGTTCCCAGAAAGCAGGTAGATTGGTTGAGTCCCTAGAAGCTATTCCTTTATTCAGCCCAACTGGCTAACTATAAGTCTTCTCCTTGGTTTCCATATTCTCTTGAACTTTCAGTTCTGCCTTGAGTTTTTTCTTTTGTTTACTGTATCTTCATCTAAGCACTTGTTTCCTCCTTTTCTTTCTTTTTTAAAAGGGATCTTACTTTACCTCCAATTACATATTAGGTACTTTTATGTTTAATTTTAACATACAGGAAATATTATACCACTCTGGGTGTGCTCTTTGTGTGAATTAAATATCAGTATAACACTGATAGTTATAATTGAGGCCCATACTGAGACACCATATTGCATTTCCCCCAGCCAGCATTATTCCATGGTATTCTAGACAATTATGCCCCTTGTAATTATTCAGCATGGTTTTGCTGTACGATACCTTGATTGAGCAGAACACCAAAGGAAGAAGCAACTACCCTCACATCTGAGAAGTCCCTGAGGCTGAACAAATTGTCAGATGCCTGTAGCTGAGTGGAGAGGAGAGCAGATCACCAGCTACATCAGAAGAGGGGACAGGCCAGACTTGGAGCACGTGATGTAATCAAGCCTCATCTTTCCTGCACTAGCCAGCAAGATGGGAAGCCCAGGCAGGCTTTCAGGGGCCTGCCAGAGTTCAGTGTGCCTGCCAACATCACTAGCCTCTGCCACAGGATTAAGGCAGCAGCTCTAGAAGAAATAGAAACCAGCAAAGGGGGGTGTCCAAAGTTGCAAGGGTTTCATATGACTGGTTTGCAGTCTCACACCTGGCAAATGCTGTAAGCATGCAACCAGGACTGATAAACAAATCACTCTAGGGTTCCTTGAAAAATGAAAAGGAAACCTAGGAAAAAGATATGGATCCCAAGCTAAGTTGACAGATGAGTTCTCCAAATCATTAAAGTGTGGATATTAAATGAAATATTGCCTTCTTTGTAGTCACAGGCTGGTAACACAAAGATTTGGGGACTGGAAGTTCCCTGGTGGTTCAGTGGTTACGACTCGGCCCTTTCACTGCCATGGCCCTGGGTTCAATCCCTGGTCAGGGAACTAAGATCCCGCAAGCCCCACAGCGTAGCCAAAAAAAAAGATTTGGGGACTTCCCCTGTATTTAATAAGAGTATATTCCTGATGAAAGTCAAGGACATAGGAGAAATGACTCTTTTTTTTTTAACATCTTTACTGGAGTCTAATTGCTTTACATTGTTGTGTTAGTTTCTGCTGTATAACAAAGTGAATCAGCTATACATATACATATATCCCCATATACCTTCTCTCTTGCGTCTCCCTCCCTCCCACCCTCCCTATCCCACCCCTCTAGGTGGTCACAAAGCACCGAGCTGATCTGCCTTGTGCTATGTGGTTGCTTCCCACTAGCTATCTATTTTACATTTGGTAGCATATATATGTCAATGCCACTCTCTCACTTCGTCCCAGCCCACCCTTCCCCCTCCCCGGGTCCTCAAGTCCATTCTCTACATCTGCATCTTTATTCCTGTCCTGCCCCTACGTTCTTCAGAACCATTTTTTGTAGATTCCATATATATGTGTTAGCCTACAGTATTTGTTTTTCTCTTTCTGACTTAACTTCACTCTGTATATCAGACTCTAGATCCATCCACCTCACTACAAATAACTTAATTTCGTTTCTTTTCATGGCTGAGTAATATTCCATTGTATATATGTGCCACATCTTCTTTATCCATTCATCTGTCGACGGACACTTAGGTTGCTTCCATGTCCTGGCTATTGTAAATAGAGCTGCAATGAACACTGTAGTACATGACTCTCTTTGAGTTATGGTTTTCTCAGGGTAGATGGCCAGTAGTGGGATTCCTGGGTCATATGGTAGTTCTATTTTTAGTTTTTTAAGGAACCTCCATACTGTTCTCCATAGTGGCTGTATCAATTTACATTGTCACCAACAGTGCAAGAGGGTTCCCTTTAGGAGAAGGGATTCTTATTGAACACATGAATTGCACTTCTAAAAATTGTATACACTGAAAATGCATAAAATGAGAAATGTAATGCATAACTAATTTTTAAATAGTGGGAACATTTTTAAGTAGTAGAAACATTTCGTGCAGAGAAGTCCATTCTCCTCCCCTTCCCCCACCCCCAATTTATCTTTATTTAAATCCTCATGTCCAAGTTCTCAGTAGCCATACAGTGAGATTTCATAATTCTGACAACTCAGAGATTTACAGTGAATTAAGCACTCTTGAAAACTGAATTGCCACTATCATGAATTGTTCTCTCAGAAATTCATTCACTCCTATTGTTTTGAAACGCCTGCTATCTCATCCTTTAACAAAGTGATTTAGCCCTCCTAGAGTAAGATATTCAAGATCTTTCTAAATTTCATCTTTCCCACTCCTATTTCCACTTCAGTTTCCCTTATTTTTAAATTTGTAACTATATTTTTACATATGCAAATAACAAACTACAAACATTCAAAAAACACAGGCACAGCTGCACTGGCTTCAACATACTCTGCCTTGAGCAAAACCTGGAATGAGAAAGAAATTTCTATATTTGTGAGCTATAAACTGGCATTGTATTTGCTCTCTTTTGAAATCAATTTTTTTGCAACCTTTATATCTAACTTTGAATATGCCCAATACATAAAATTAAGACATCTTTTGCAAGAGTAAATTTCAAATAGATTGAAAACAAGTCATGGGTGAGATAGGATTGAGCAGATTAGCATGGGTGCAGCAATGGGCCGAAAGTATAATAGAAGAGATTGGGTTACATAGTTGGTTAAGTGATTATATTTTTATAGCAAGCAACAGGTAACCATGAGACTTTCTTGAGCTGGTCAAAAAGAAAACAAACAACAAAAAAATACTGGTGAAATTGAGCTTAGCATATAAGAGGAAATTACATTTTATTGCGTAGAACAGAAAGTTCAAAGTAACGGTGGCTTACAGACATATGGGTTTATTTTTCTCTCATATGAAAGAAATCTGAAGGAAGGCACTCCAGAGCTATCATCAGGGACCCAAGTTCCATCTCTCTTTCTGATCTACCATATTCAGCACTGGTGTCTATCCTAAAGGTTACCTCGTGTTTCAAGATAACTGCTGGAATTCCAGTTATCATGACTACATTCTAGACAGCTGGTTGCAAGAAAAGGGTAAGAGCCTTTGAAGACATTTTCCAGAAATCTTCAGCATATATATCATTGGCCTAGGTGAAGAAACATCATTGATCTTCTTATCATTTTCCCCAGCTGGCACGTTGCCCAGGGAGAAGGGGAAAATGGATATTGGGTAAGCAATTAGCTCTCTCTACTCAGTTAGAAATGGTAAATTTAGCTGAATAAATGACAAAATACATCTACTATGATAGACTCATGGAACTGATTTTTATAGGTGGAAATACAAATGTTACTGACTTTACCAGATGAAATTAAAGTAAGGTATTATACATTCCTCGAATTATATAGGTTTTGATTTGCAGACAATTAGAAAATTGCACACTAAGAAGACTTTCAAAGCTAATTAATATAAATAAGCCAAGTAAATTGTTTCAACATTTCTTTAGATCTCTAACCCAGAGTTGCTTATTAAGAATATTATTAAAATAGTTTAAAATTATCAAAGAAAACAACATTTGGTTTCTTTACTGTTTTATAAAAGAAGAAAAGGGCTTTGTTTGTCTTTAATCTATAAATTCTTGGTTGCATAATTGTCATGCCTCAGGAGACAATGATGATATTTGCCCACGGTCCAAGGCCATCCCCCTACATGAGATGAAACTCAAATAATGTCCGTAATTAAAACAAGCAAAAAATAAACACACATACACACTGGAACTTACACATCCAAATGAAAGTCATCTTTCAAAATAAACCTAGAAAGTTGGACATTTTCTTCTAGTGATGCAGTTATTATTTTAAAGGTTTTTGCTACTCTCTTCTTCTAGAATTGGGTTTAGGGCAGGGAGAGAAGGCAGGGCAGAGATTGTCTCAGTGGCTGGTATGAGCTTCATGAAAATTTTTGCCTTAAGAATATTATTTAACTTGATCAATGATTATTTCCTCAGACCTAGCCCCAGATGACTTTTCTTTGTTTCCAATAAAGATTTGCCATCCTGACATGGAAAAGCTAGGGCAAATCAGTTCACCTATCAGTTCTTGTTTCTTCAACTGAAAAATGATGAGGAAGAATCAGATCGACAACTGATTTCTAGGTCCCCTGTCAGAATGACATTCTGTGGTTCTATAATCCCTTGTGCTAATCCTATACTTTAGGTCCTACATCTAGAAAATTTAGAGTTTATTATTTAAAATATTAATTTATTTGATTTTAATTAAATATATAGATTACCAAAATTCCACATTAATATATCAACAATATATACACACATATACACATACATACAATGTGTGTGTATAAAATTAGTGATTTATATTAAAAATACATGGGAATTTGGAATGATCTACTAGTCAAAATGCACGTTAACTCAGTTTATTTATGTTACTTCCCTGCTGGCTTTTCTAAAATCAAAACCTCTAAGGGGAAGGGAACTGGGGATAGAAATTAACCTGTATTGAAAACCTACCAAGAGTCAGGCAATTACTAACAACTGTTGATTGTAAACCACCTTAGTTGGCAAAAGCTCCTGAAGTTAAAAAGCCTACTAATTACCTTTCAAACAAAACAAATGATTGTCTTTAAAGCAACTTTTAAACACAACGTCACTATTACCAACTTACTGCCCACTCTGTTCCACTTCACTTTCCCTCCTAATGCTTACTCTTAGTTTCTAGAGTTCAATAGACATACCCATTCCCAGAGTTTTATGGGTATCAAGTACCAAGAAACACAGCTCCCACTCTGTTATGTGACCCCCACCCAACATGCCTTATCTGAAGAGGAATAAGTGTACACAAATACATGTATCCTTTATAAATTCTAAGTTATTGTATTCCAAATACTTCTTTCCCTTTTCCACTGAACTACAAACTTCATAAGCACAGATATGTCAACTAACCAGGTCTGTAGTACAGTGTTACTCTAGCCCAAAGCTCTATATTTTGAACACAAAAATCTTTAATCCTTGAGGTAAGTAATAAATTTATCTGAGAAGTTTCAATTTTAAACCAAATCAGTGTTTCATTTCTCATTTGCTGGATTTTTCAAATTGTTTACCAATGAAAAGAACGCTGTGAGCATTGAGCCATTCAATCCATTTTGGTCGGATGTATGATATTTTCCTTTCTAACAAAAGTGCCTGTAAATCCCAATGCAGCTCCATGCTGCTTTTTCCTTAATGTAAATTACCCCGTGGGCTGCTTCTTTACAAGTTCAGTCAATAGATAAATTTCCTAGGTCCTCTCCAGTCTTTCTGAGGGTAATTTCTCCAATCTAGCCAAACCAGCTAGTTGTAAACCAGATTTCTATGTTTAAAACAAAACAGAACAAAGCAAACAAACAAGCTGATTTACACTGAAAACTGTGAAACTCCTAGGGAGTTACAGGCAGCTGAGCTGATGGCGCTAGGGAGAAGGAGTTGTTGGTACAAAGTTGCACAGGTCCAGTTTTTTTATATCTCTGAATTCCTGCTGGTGATAATGGAGGACGAACAAAGAGGAAAAAAAGATGGAGAAATATTGGGTTGCTATATAACTCCACACGTGCAGATCAGAAGGAAAAAGGAAAGATGTCAATGACTCTAACAGATATGATTGAACAAATATTTATTTGACCCTTGAGGAAATGTGCAAAAAAAGCACACAGAATCATCATAGGTTCATATAATCCTAGTGGCAGTGAACACTAGCTCTCTGCAATATTAAGAGACATAGTTGCCCTGTCCATGTCGGAACTTGTTAGGACAGTGGCATCCAGGATAAAACTGAGAATGTTTAGAAATGTGCTTGGCTTGTCATTCACAATTATGATGTCCATTTCTGCTTTAGGAGACACGACTTTTTCTAATGTACTTGCACCTCTTCTTAGAAATCTATTTTCAATGACAAAGTCAATGAAAGCAAAGCAAAGGGAATTAACATTTCTTAAAAGCCAAATAAGAGGCATTTCATTAGCAATTGTTTGTGAATCACGTTAGTCTACTTCAGCTGTTTATGTAAAATGTAATCTGCCCTCCCCCAATAAAAGGAAGGGTTAAAAAGAAAAGGCACCATGTGAACACCCTCTAGCCAGGATTTAACATGTTGTCCCTCACTTCCAGTTAGCTTTCCTTTCAAATGCACAGCATTAATCTGAAACACTCAGCTGGGGACAACAGACATGCCTATTTTTGGCTCGGGAAATTTATGAATCTATCCCATAGAATTTCAGATTGACAGAAGCAACGACTAACAGGTGAAGTAGGAGAGTGCTTGAGAGAAGGAGAAACAGAGATAGATGTTGTTATGGATTGAATTGTGTCTCCTCTCATCCTTAAATTCACATGTTGAAGCCCTAACTCTGAATGTGTATTTGAGATAGGGCTTTTTAAGAATGTAATTAAGCTTAAATGAGGTCATAAGGTTGGGGCCCTAATCCAGTATGACCAGTGTCCTTCCAAGAAGAGAGACACCAGCGATGTGCTGGCATGGAGAAAAGACTATGGGGACACAGTGAGGAGGCGGCCCTCCACAAGCCAAGGAGAGAGACCTCAGCAGAAAGGAACCCTGCCAGCACCTTGATCTTACACTTTCCAGCCTCCAGAACTCTGAAAAAATAAATTTATGTTGTTTAAGCCAGTCTGTGGTATTTTGTTATGGCAGCCCTACTAGACTAATACTGATGACAAAAAAAAACCAAAAACCAAAAAAGGATGAAGAAGAGGGAAAAAAAATAGAACTCATTTTTTAAATGACTGAATGTGCTACAATAAACAAGAATGGATATAAATTGATGACCAATTTTGATACCACTCTGAAGAACTAGGCTTCTTATAGAAGACAGATCAGAAAGCCCAGGGATTAGAAACCTTTCCATGTTCCTGTACCTATAACAAAAAAAGCAGATAACTTCCTACTCCTGAACACACCACCCTGAGTTGCAAAGACAGAATGTTCCAGTGGAGACAATTCACCTTTCACTCTCTCTTTCCTCTATTGAAACTCCTGCTACAGTTTGGGAAGTCTTGGCAGTTGGTGCTCTTAGAAATGGCCTGAAGTTTGTCAGTTCACATCTTTAAATCAATGAACACCTATTGGGAGATAACAGAACCTGACAAATTGATGGACTCTAATAAAGCCCACTCTGGAAATAAAACTGATTTAATTATCAGTCAAGTGTGTACAGTTGAGATATGTTCAAGTTATCCTATAGGATTTTAGGAGTATGTCAGAATTCATCTTCTCAGAGGGAAAAAAAATGTTACCAATTTGGCTTAAAATACTTTATTATAATTGTAATGTCCTTCTTTATAACTTTATATACATTTTATATGCTATGGGGCCATGTCATATTTATCCTTACCCTGTCCTCCCAAAGCCCAACACATCACTTAGTACCAGTAGTCCCTCAATTAAAGTTTTTTAAATGAGTGGGTAGGTCTATCAATCAATCAATCACATTTAAGGAGAACATCTTTGTGACAGTATGTACACCTAAGCCTTCCATTTCTTCCAGCCAAAGGTGAATTGTTTGGCTGCTCTGGGATCATCAGTTTAGCCAGCAAACCTATAAAGGTGGGATTCTTATGTAGCTAAGGCTTACCAGTTAGAATACATTTATTAGCCCACCATTTAATTTCACACAGATATGGCTTTTTTTCCTGCCATTCATTTATTTTTTACTGAAGTATAGTTGATATACAATATTATGTAGTTTCAGGTGTACAGCAAAGTGATTCAGTTATATATGTATTTGTTTTCACATTATTTTTCATTATAGGTTATTACAAGGTATTGAATATAGTTCCCAGTGTTATACAGTAGGTCCTTGTTGTTTTGTCTTCTTGTATTTTCTAACTGATCAGATGATTAGACAGATATGTAGGGAGGTAGGTAGGTAGATAGATAGACGGATAGACAGACAGATACATAGATAGACAGATAGATAGATAGATAGAAATAATGATATGCTATGGCCAAAAACGTACCCAATGGTTACACACACTATCCAGATATTTCTTACTTTGACCAACCTGATATGACAATATGGAAAAAGAGAATTTTCTTTAAAAATTTTGGAATCTAGTCAATCACAGCATTGCTAGGCTCTAATGGCCAAAGCAGTGGGTTGAATTTCTTTTATCTGAGTGGTGATATTTGTAATATCACTGGGTTTAACATTGTCCTTCTTCCTACAACAAACCTTCACCAATCTAAGCAAAAGGTCTCTCCTGTCTACTTCTATCCTCACTCTTTTAGCCCAACTCTCAAAAAATAAAGTCACTAAAATGTAAAATTGCTTCCCCTATTGGTGGTTTTACATTTCTCAGGCTCTCTTGAAGTTAGGTTGTATATGTGACTAAATTCTAGTCTCCGGAACATGGGCAGAAATGAGGAATTCCACTTCCAGGCTTGGCGTTGAAGATTTTCCACATGATTTTAAGCTCTCTCTCTCTCTCTCTCTCTCTCTCTCTCTCTCCCATCCATATAACAGGAATAAGAACATTCCCAGAGAATACATACATACAATGGAAGAAGACCAAATACTTGAATTACCACCTGGGGAAACAGCTGCCCAGAAAAGCCATCCAACTTGATGCAAATAAAGACTTGAGCAAGAAACAACTTTTACCCTGTGAATCCACGGAGATTTAGGGGGGTTATTTGTTACTGCAGCTTTGATTAGCCTACATTTTCTAACAGAAAAAAGAAAGACAAATATTTTTCCTAAGGGACAGTCTAGAATCCTATGATTTTTTTCATTCACAGGGCTTTACCAGGACCTAATTACTTACCTAAAGGTGGTATAAAGAGCCTCAGATTCAGTAAAGTTTCCCCTGGAAAGTTTTATGGCAGCCAGTTTAGAAAAGGATCATCAATGTCACTCTGAACAATAGAGTTGCTTTAACCCAGGAGGCACATAGCATTATCTAATAAGATTTGACATTGATTTCTTGGTTATTAAGTCTAAAGAGATAAAAGTTTTCTTGACATGGAGAAAATCTGACGCAAAATAGGTTATTTCCCCACATGACTAAAGTTAGAAACTCATAGGAAAGTACAGGGCTTAGCTCATGATATTTAAATGTTTACAATTTTTACTGTATGAATCTTCCCCTGCATCTCGGTCCCAAGGTGATTATTTAGCTGGAGCTTTTTACTTCTTCATTACTTTTAAACAACACTCCTTCTACCATTAAATATAAAATATAAGTACCATTAATTGCTTGCCTTGGACAACTTACCAAATGGATGTAAAAATGCAGTTCTTTTAAGTTCAGTCATAGAATAATGTAAAGTAAAACCACAAGCCATAAATGGAAGAATCATCACTTCTAGGGTATAACAATATATGATTCTTGCCCTTCAACTCGTCAGGCTAGTTTCAGAAAAAGCACTGGAGGCTGCACTTCTGCCAGTTCCTAGTAGAACATTGTTTTACAAAGAGTATCTGTGCAACAAGCCTGCAGATCATCTGCCCAATCAATTATTTTTGAAGGTTCCTAGCACTGACTTATTTTGAGTCTGACATTAACACCTTCAAAAACAAAGGGCTAATTTGGAAGTAGCTTGATAATAACCAGCTGTGAATAATAATAATAATAACAATCCTCAAGTCATCTTAAATCAGAACTCTCAGGCATTTTTCTAAAAGCTTGACTTTGTTTTTTTCCAAATAGTATGTTTTCTCACCTCTGCATGTTCTATTTCTGATCAGAGTCTGATATTCAACATCATTTAGAAGTCTGATTTGGTACAACCATACTACTGTGACTAGATATAGATAACTCAACTCTCAATTTGCAATGTGGCCTTACAAATGATTTAATTTCCAAATTTTAGTATCTGCAGCCAAAGAATGGTTAATAGCACCTACTGACAGCTTGCCAAAGTGAAGTAATTCAGATTTCAGCTCTGCCATCTACTGGCTGTGTGGCCTTGAACAAGCTACTTAACCTATCTGAATCTTGGATTTTGCACAGTGTTACTGTGAAGTTTAGGACTTAAGAGGTGATATATGAGGTCACTAACTGTGCCTGGCACACTGCAGACACTCCACAAGTATTCTTCAACAAGTTCTCTATAAAGCACTGGAAACTAGCAAGCACTGGCCTGGAAGTACTAAATACATAACTACAAGGAAAAATCACTGAGAGTTCTCAGCAGACCACATTTATCCAAAAAGTTCACAGAGGTAGCTGGGGTTACTGATGAGTTTACCCTACGGAAAAAGAGGCAGAGTGTACAGAAAACACTTTTTGTCTCTGGGTTTACAACCCTGACGTATTTCCAGTGGTTATCTTTGCTGTGCATCAAAACGGCTGCTCATGTCTCTGTCAGATAGAGGGGGCCACAGTGCTGAGATGAGAGGATGCAACAGGTCCTGCTTTCCAAGAGCCTGGAAAGGGGAAAGAAGACTCCCAACACACAGACTGTCTACTAGCAACATAATGCAGCCTTTAGCAGTCATGTAAACCTCACTGGTCCAGGAAGCAAGTGTTTACTCCAAGCTCACTACTTTCTGAACCTGCTCAGTCAAGACGGCTAAACTTTCTTGGGTTTGGTTCCTGAAAAATGAAATCCTTCCAGCTGTGAATCTTCAGAAGTACAGGTTAATTCCTTACACTTGGCAGAATCATTAGGCGTCAAGTTCGAATGGGGGAAAGAGCTAGCACTGAAAGTTTAAGATCCAGCCCAAGAGGGATTTGAATTGATGCCATCTCTTATTTTTATCCTGGCTCCAATCTCAGTTGTAAGTACACTTAGAGCATGGATGTAGGATTGTGTGGGATTGTGTTTTCTGCCCTGTCACATCCTATTATTAACTTTGGAAGCCCATATAAATGTCACTTTCTCCATTAAACTTCTCAGATCCTTCCAAATGAATTATCTTTGTCGTCTCTGAACTTCTCTTTACGTCACACATATGTTTCCTTACTTACAAGAGGTATGGTATAGTGAGAAAGAGCTAGGACCAAGAAGTCCAATAGTCCTGAGTTCCAATTCTGCCTCTACCATTACTTGCTGTATGGCTCAAGATTGCTGAACCTTAATTACATCATCTCTAAAATGTGAGAGGTGACATCACACATATAGAGTTATTATGAGCCTTAAAAAATCATGCATGTAAAATACTTAGCAGACCCACAGGGAATGCTCAAAGTATTGCGGTGGTTATATTATCAAGGTTGTTGTTATTATCATTCTTATCTCTCCTACCATGACGTAAGCATACAGAGAACAGGGACAAAGTTTTATCCTGCATTGCTTTCACTGGAGAATTTCGCTCAAAATAACTACTCAAAAATTGTTGAGTGAATTTAAATTGAATATTTATAGCCATTTGTTCTAGTCAGTATGCTTTTGATTGTACCTCACAGAGACCATAATCAAACTAACTTAGGCAAATGGGAAATTTATGTAAACAATACTGAATATATCTCACAGAACTGAAGGGTATCTGAACAATCAAAACCTGAGCAAGGCAGAAATGCACCTGGGTTTCAGGAACAATTGTAACCAAGAACTTGAATGTGACAATGACTTGCTCTGAATTCGCCCCACCCCTTCCCTCTCCCTGAGCGTCCACTATAATTTCAACAGCCAATAATTGGCTTCCTTCACATAGAGAGGAAGTGGCCGCCAAGGGAACCTGAGTTTTATAAACTGTGGTTCCCATCTCCAGAGAGGAACTGACTCTCTTCCTCTCTCCCTTTCACAGAAGTCCCAGGAGAGAATTCTTTTTGTCTAAGCTTTGGCCATGACCACTGTCTGGTCTTATGGTCAGAGTGAGGCAGAGTCATGGAATAAGAAGGCAGCTCCTGAGGAACCACATGGTTGGAGTGGGGGAAAAAGCAATTCCCAAGAGAAGGAGAATGTTGTTGCTGGAGGAGCGAAGGGTACAAGACAGAAGAGACCACCTAGATCACTAAACTATGATCAGAGGGTACCACAATATTCTCAAAACAAACTAAAGTTAATTCTGATATACTTTAATTATTTTCATGTCTTTACCCATGAAGTATTTAGAGGAGTGATGTAAAGGTTCAAGACTAATGCGCCTCTAAAAAGACAGGAGCATGCAACAATAGTACTTTTAAAAGAAATAACAGTATGTGCTGAAACTTTTAAAATATGATATTATCAAACACATAAATCAAATAAGCCAACTTAAATGGATTGATCATTTGACTAGAACAATATGGCTATGTATGAGCTGATCCACATAACCCTGTCACCAAAAATTATAAAATATTACAATGTTTTATACTGATAAACATTGAAAAGTCACTACATTTTTCTTTTCCTTCTTATTTTTCAGAGTACGCATATCTGAATGACAGACCAGTACACTAGGTTTAAGCAATAGATAATTAATAAGGAAAGGAAAGTACAAACAAGGAAAGAAGAGGGAAAAGGGATTTTATGTTTTCATAATAACAAAAGTAGTACTTCATTTTTTATTCCACCCAAAATAAATATATCCAATAAACCATCCTACAGATTAGACAATAGTACCCATGGCCTCCTTTCAATAAATGACTTGGACCTCACCACATAATCAGGCACTTTTGGCATGACATTTTAAGACAGAACTAAGAGAAACCAACCTTTATCAAGAAAGTAATAGAAACAAAGGAGCACCTGTTGTCATTGAAATTGAATGACATTCTATTCAACAGCTATTTAGCACCTAAAGTTTTGGCTTGTCCCAATTTGTAGGCCAGTGGTAATCCCAGCTTGCCTGGTATATCAGAGTCTTGGCAGGAAAAAGATGGCACCCTCAAATTGGGATATGTGCAGAAAATTTAATAAATGGACTATTTCCTATTTATAAGCAGGAAATAGAGAAACTACGAGGAAGAATGCAGTAACCCAGGGCTGGTGATAACAGTGTACTGTCACTCCCCTAGGTAGGCCTGAAGGGGTTGGGGGGAAGTGTGGCTACTGGAACCAAATGCTGTGTGGGACAGGCACCTAACAGAGCTATGACCTCCCATTGGCCACCCTGCAGGGAGACAACTAGAGAAACACTTTTCCCTACTCCTCCCCCTCCATGGATTGCCTGCTGGGACTCCCACTGGGCCATCTGACTTGAAGCCAGACTGTAAGACAGCCAGTTGATATAGCCCTTACAGATCAGCCTCCCAGGGCCTGAAGCAGGGCAAAGAAGGATGGACAGTGGAAAGCAGTCCATCAGGGAATGGTCCCTATATACACAATATACACACAGCCCTCTGACTGGGGTCACATCAACATTTTAATTCTCACTCATTTCAATCACCCCAGCCATGCAGTAAGTGATTTTCAAGGAACTCAGAACCTCACATAACAATATGCTACAAGTGTTAGGAGACAGTTGAAAACACTCCCTGCTTCAGTTCAGTGATTTAGCAAGAACTGTTTGGCTCCCACCTTCCCTGGAGATCTGGGCCATCCACTAAGCATCATTAGTGCAGCATCAGCAGCCAGGGTGTTGGGCAGCTGGCTGATTTTGACAGCTCTTCAGGACAAGGGCTTTTGCAGTATCAGGGCCAGATCCTGCCAAGCCTGCATGTTCTAGCCCCGTGTTATGGTACAAGTTTAACTGCACAGCTTCCAGGGATCAAGTCCTAACCCCTGCTCCCGTGGCGTGAGGTGTTGACAGAATTATGGCCTCTCTGCTTAGGGTTTCTGAAAATTCCCACAAGGGAACCAACCAGATTACAAATCAGGGAGTACAGATGGGTTGCCTTACAGTCTCAACGTCTCCTTGCTCGGACTCCAGAGTGCCTTTTTGGAATATGAAATTAAAGCTGCGTGTCCAACATCAATTTTCTTCAGGGGAAACATCTGAATCATTATAGCAAAACTAACACATATGGTGTCCAACTACAGAACAACTTGCCTCAAGCATCAGTATTTGCTTCATTTTGTAAGAATCTAGAATCAGCTTTGCTTCCCTCCCTTCCGTCAACCTTGTCGGCTGAATTCACACTAAATGTAAAAGATCAGAATATTCATTTCCAAATGAACATTATGGATAACTCAACAATAAAGTCAGTTCACCACTGTGGTCAAAATTCAGATAAAACACTCTACTCAAAATGAAAGAAAAAAAAAAGACAAGGAAACACACATCTGACTGTGATTCACAAAGCAGGCACTCTGGTTTCTTCACCCCTCACAGCGATCATGTGAGGCAGCAGCCAGGTGTTATTATCGTTCCCATCTTAAGGCGAGATTAATTGACACTTGTCAGCATCACGGGGTTTTCAAGTGGCAGTGCCTCACTTGGAGCCCAGGTGTTTGTGAATATCGTGATCTGTCGGCTGCCTCTGCTGCTTTTTATGGATTTAGAACTATTCATATTAATGCAGCATCTCCTTGGGGCAGCAGTAGCACCAAAGTCAACTCATAAATAAACAAATAAATTATTTGAGCAAATTTATGTCTTCATTGTTTAGACCTGTTTACTACTTAATATCACCAAAACAAAATAAAAATGCTTTATACCCTCTGAATATTTTGCCTCTATTATACTGAACATTCTGATATTTGAGAACAGGCATCCATGGTTATTAATACCATGTGGATAATACATTTCAATGGTATAGTGGAGTATTTTTTATTCTTCACCTTTGTCATAGAATGACTTAATAAGAGAGCTCAGTTTGATTGTAGTTGTGTGATTTTCCTCAATTATGTGGGCATTGAATTTTTTAGCATAGTCAGAACTTCCAACTCTTGAAAACCCTAACCAAGAGTCCTAGAGAAACTTCAGGGTTTGCTCAGACTCTGAGAATATAATTCCAATGCACATTACTGGATGAGAAAATATGTATGTTATCACCTGCACAGTGCCTGCAACAAAGAAGGCCCTCAGTTGGAAATGAATCTGAATACTGTATTAGGGTTTTCTTGGCTGGTCAACATACTATTTTGCATCATATCCGGAGAAGAGAAAAAAATAGCGCTTTATTCTTTATCTCTTTACTTTAAAAGGCTATCATCTTTATTAAGATATAGTGGATTGGGAAGGGAATATATGTTTCAATAATAATATAACAATAAAATAAATAAAAATAGCAAAGAAATGTGTGGGCAAAGCATAAATTCAGTAGAGGTAGATTCATCTTTCAGGATTGCTTTCCTTATAAATTTATCAGACACTAAAGCAGTCTGAATTTATTAGTAAATGTGTGATTTAGTCTGCACATAATTTAGAAAGAAGAAAATGTTATTTTACAATCTTTCCCCAATGATGAGGGTTCAATAGGGGAATTTGCTCATTTTGTTACACCATTCTATTTCTATAATGATACCAATCGTGCCTCTATGATCAATGCTGAAGTCTCTTTCTTGGTCTTCTTCCTTGTGGTTCAAGGCACATGCTATAACTCAGAATATATATACACACACACAAACACACACAAACGTAATGCTGTAAGATTACGTGACTTAAGCACACGAGCCCTAAGAGAAATCATTGATCCTGTTTCACTCTAACTGTGAGAAATTTAGAGACCTGTGACAGTCCTATTTTTCATAACCCTCTCCTTTCTCCTGGTTGAACAGGTCTGCACAGTTCTGTTTTGTTTTGTTTTTTTTCCAGCAGCCTTTTGGCACCATGCTCTGTAAAGGTGAAATATCCCTACATGTCCTTCAAAGAAAATTCTTTTCCCAATAATTTCCTATTGAAATTGATTGGCTCCTTAATTTGGCTTACTGCATTTTTGTTTCTAGGGTTATTTTCAATTCAAGCTCTGCACCCCTTCACATTTTGTTTTCCATCTTATTTTTGTAACTGCTCCACTCAGTTTCCAACCTTATCTGCTTGCTAAATAGGCTGATCTTTTCTACTTGGAAGGAAAGAGTATGAGGAAAAAAAATTCAATGGGGAATGGTATCCCAGAGAATAAACAGAAGCAATTAATTGAGGTAATCAATTATACTAGTATTTTGATCCTTGAAAAATTGTGGGGTTTAACTGATAGTCATCCACATTGACCAAGCAGGCAGGACAACAGGTCTTCCCATCCTATTTCTGCCAGAACCAGTCTGTTTTAGCTGTTACCCACGGCTTCAAAAAGTTAGCACATTTTAGAAAATATACACAACAAATGGCTGGTATACAGTAGGTCACATCACTATCACTTGCAAATGGTCTCTTCATCCATCTCCGCTTCCTCCTTCTCATCCATGACCTCCAGTATTCCACATCTCGGTAAATGGCACCATTGCCCACCGAGCCAGAACCCTCGGAGTCATCCTTGACCTCTCATACCCTTCCCCCCATCACCATCCAATCACCAAGCCCTATGCATGCTGCTTCTTTTATATCCTTTAAATATATCCAGTTTTCTCCACTACTACCACCTAAGTCTGAGTGGGCACCATCCTCTCATGACTAGACTATGGTAGTAGCTGCATCCACAGCTGCCCCCTCATTTTCTAGTAATGGTCTAAAGCAAAATTCTTGACACACTGCTCCCATGCTTAAAACCCTTAAACAGCCTTTTTACCCTCTTTCTCCACTGTCACTTGCAATTTGAAAACAAAAAACAAAGAAGGAGGATTTGTACTTATTTCAGAAATTGGAGGTTAACTGAGTAAATATGAATTGGTATGGTATGTATATTGGGCCAGAAGACACAGAAATCCTGTTAAGAAGGAGGAGGGTAAGGCAGCATAAAAATGAATCAAGAAGCTAAATTCAAGGCTGAGAAGAAGAAAAAAGACATCCAGAATTCAGTGTGGACCCAAAAGTCCAGATTAATGGAGAAGAATGGAGGGCTCTAGAAAGCACATCACAAAGAAAGAAAATGGAATAGAGGGATTATCCAAAACGTATGACCACGTTGAAAGCTCTGAGGAAGAAACAGTAATAGCTTTTTAAAGAAAACAGCAAAATGAAGCAGTTGTTGATACTGGGAAGAATAGCATTAAATGCAACTGTAAAACAATATTATATTTCAGATGTAAACAATATGAAATACTCATGAGATAAAAACTCTGAATAATGATTTAACCAAGAATTGTGACTGTCCATAGTAGGAGGATGGGTGAACAGATGTAACTAAATAGGTCCTCATCCACCATACTTGGAAATCAGTAGATAATTCCCCAAAAGAAAAAATTTAAAAATTATATTTTAAATATGGTATTTTAAAATATGAAGGTAAATATGGAACAGAAAACTGAAAATAATTTTATTTGCCTCTGGAGGATTGTGGTTGGGGGATGGTAAGAAAGAGGACTTCAGGATTTCGTCAAACATTGTGGCACAATCTGAGTTTTTTAATTGTGGTCATATATCATTTTTAAGGAAATGTTTATATATATTTACAATGATAGAAAGAGTAGAACACACCACTAAAACATTAACCAAAGAAAGCAATACTAATATTAGGCAAAATAGAGCTTTAGGAAAAAATATTATTAGAAAAAGGAAAGTCTTATTCAATGATAAAAGGAACAACTCCCCTCAAAATTTATTAGAATTCTGTATTTGTATCCTTCTAATAACATTCATTCAGGATGTAGACAGTGAAATTTGACAGAATTACATGAAGAAATAAAAATCTACAAGCGAAGGGGGATCTTCAAGTTGGCGGAGGAGTAAGACATGGAGATCACCTTCCTCCCCACAAATACATCAAAAATACATCTACATGTGGAACAACTCCTGCAGAACACCTACTGAATGCTGCAAGAAGACCTCAGACTTCCCAAAAGGCAAGAAACTCCCCACGTACCTGGGTAGGGGAAAAGAAAAAACAGAGACAAAAGAATAGGGACGGGACCTGCACCTCTGGGAGGGAGCTGTGAAGGAGGAAAGGTTTCCACACACTAGGAAGCCCCTTAGCTGCCGTAGACTGTGGGGGTGTGTGGAGGGCAAAGCAGAGAGATTCCCGCACAGAGGATCGGTGCCGACCAGCACTCACCAGCCCAAGAGGCTTGTCTGCTCACCGGCTGGGGCAGGCAGGGGCTGGGAGCTGAGGCTCGGGCTTCGAGGTCAGACCCCAGGGAGAGGACTGGGGTTGGCTGCATGAACACAGCCTGAGGGGGGCTAGTGCACCACAGCTAGCCAGGAGGCAGTCCGGAAAAAAGTCTGGACCTGCTGATGAGGCAAGACACCACTGTTTCGGGGTGCGTGAGGAGAGGGGACACAGAGCACTGCCTAAATGAGCTCCAAAGACAGGCGTGAGCCGCGACTATCAGTGCAGACCCCAGAGACAGGCATGGGATGCTAAGGCTGCTGCTGCCACCACCAAGAAGCCTGTGTGCAAGCACAGGTCACTATCCACACCTCCCCTCCCGGGAGCCTGTGCAGCCCGCCACTGCCAGGGTCCCGTGATCCAGGGACAACTTCCCCGGGAGAATACACGGCGCGCCTCAGGCTGGTGCAACGTCATATTGGCCTCTGCTGCCGCAGGCTCGCCCCGCATCCATACCCCTCCTTCCTACCGGCCTCAGTGAGCCAGAGTCCCCGAATCAGCTGCTCCTTTAACCCCCTCCTGTCTAGGCGAAGAACAGATGCCCTCAGGCAACCTACATGCAGAGGCAGGGCCAAATCCAAAGCTGAACCCCAGGAGCTGTGCAAACAAAGAAGAGAAAGGGAAATTTCTCGTGCAGCCTCACGAAGGGGATTAAATCTCCACAATCAACTTGATGTACCCTACATCTGTGGAATACCTGAATAGACAATGAATCATCCCAAAATTGAGGCGGTGGACTTTGGGAGCAACTGTAGACTTGGGGTTTGCTTTCTGCGTCTAATTTGTTTCTGGTTTTATGTTTATCTTAGTTGAGTATTTAGAGCTTATTATCACTGGTAGATTTGTTTATTGATTTGGTTGTTCTCTTCCTTTTTGTATACATATATATATTTTTTTCCTTTTTCTCTTTTTGTGAGTGTGTATGTGTATGCTTCTTTGTGTGATTTTGTCTGTATAGCTTTGCTTTTAACATTTGTCCTAGGGTTCTGTCTGTCCATTTTTTTTTTTTTTGCAAAGTTTTTTAGTGCTTGTTATCATTGGTGGATTTGTTTATTGGTTTGGTTGCTCGCTTCTTTCTTTTTTTATTACTTTTTTATTTTAATAATATATGGTTTTATTTTTTATTTTAATAACTATTTTATTAAAAAAATTTTTTTTCTCCCTTTTCTTCTGACCCGTGTGGCTGACAGGGTGTTGGTGCTTCAGCTGGGTGTCAGGCCTGAGCCTCTGAGGTGGGAGAGCCGAGTTCAGGACATTGGACCACCAGAGACCTCCCGGCCCCATGTAAAATCAGTCAGCAAGAGCTCTCGCAGAGATCTCCGTCTCAACGCTAACACCTAGCTCCACTCAACGACCAGCAAGCTCTGGTGCCAGACACCCCATGCCAAACAACTAGCAAGACAGGAACATACGCCCACCCATTAGCAGAGAGGCTGCCTAAAATCATAATAAGTTCACAGACACCCCAAAACACAACACCCGACTTCATCCTTGCCACCAGAAGGACAAGATCCAGCCTTATGCACCAGAACACAGGCACCAGTCCCCTCTACCAGGAAGCCTACACAACCCACTGAACCAACCTTACCCACTGTGGGCAGACACCAAAAACAATGGGAACTATGAACCTACAGCCTGTGAAAAGGAGACACCAAACACAGTAAGTTAAGAAAAATGAGAAGACAGAGAAATATGCAGCAGATGAAGGAGCAAGGTAAAAACCCACCAGACCAAACAA